>NC_142711.1:5092424-5395454 GCF_055471065.1 Atractosteus spatula | reverse complement strand
CAATGGTCATCTTTGTAAATAATACTTCATGTCAAGGAAATGTCTCATGAAGCCCCTTCACTTCCCTATTTGTAAAATTAAAAATGAAATTCAATGCACAGAATTTGTAAATTAAACATCATTAAAATCGTCTAATAAAACAAACAAAAACTGTCAAATGTAACATTCAATAAATGAAACAAATCTACAATTATCAACCAGCTAAAATATGTATAATGTTACTTCTATGACTTTAAATAAATAGCATTGAAAATGCTCACTAAGAGTACAAGGACCGCAGAAAGTTGAGTGGTCAAGATGGAACTGCAGTTTTCAAACGGCTCTCCACCCACCACTAACAAAACTCCCCCCTTCTTATTTACATGAAACTGATAAACTTTTACAAACATTAATTTAGTTTAAAATTATTTTTGGTACAACTATATAAACACCGTACATGACTAACAGTGTCATCGTTTATATTTGGAAGTTTATCCCTTTGGTTGGGAGTGGGACTGCAATACATCCACCTCCGTTTACATGCATGTAATGGGGAATTTGTTTTTAATTTATGTCTTTCTGGAATCACACAGCATATTTTAGACATGCACGTAATGTGTACATCAAGCACAACCTGGAATCTGTATTACCTTCTACTGCATGTAAAGTTTTATAATAGATTCGTTTTTGTTTTTCTCTTTTATGTTTATCTCTCCTCATCAGCATCTTCATGTGCCTGGTAAACAAAGAAACTGTGTGATCCACTGGGTCAGTTCTATAGAGGACATGTTATCTGGTATTTTAAACACGTTTAAGGATTATGTTTCACCTTTACTTTTACACAGGACCTACAGTAGGGATATCACCTAGGGATAGTGACTGTTCTCCTTCACAGGACACCACGAACCCTATCCTCGACCCAGAATGACAAGAAAAATAAAAACCGCCCCAGAAACAGAAGGAAAACGCCAAAAGAAGTGAAGGGATCTAAACCTGAACACCCCCCCTCCCCCCCGACACAAAGTTAAAAGACAGAGTCCCCTCATCACTTACAACAATCAAAAACACCAGAGCAAAAACTTACCCCTAGCAAGAGAAACAAAAAACCAACTTACTGATCAATCAAATTAGAGCACCTCACTTCCAGACATAAAATATAATTGAGAACATCCCATGTTAAAAAAATACATACTCAAACTCTATATGAGTTCATAAAGGACAGTAGGGTGTCAGATTGAATGAAATAACACACATAGAAAACAATTCATTCAAGACATTGAGATTTATAACTCAAAGACTACGGTAATTAAAATGCTTGTGTTCACTGCTTTTAGAATGTGTAAGCATTATGGTCAAAATCTCAGCAAATGGAATTATAGCACGTGTAATTTTGTCTTCACATGACAAAGAAATTGGGTCTACTCAAATCTGTTTCAGAACAGAATTTGAATTGGTTTCATTGCTGGTTGACATTTATATTCGTTCAAAGTCATTTTAAACTCCTCAAAGAAAGCAGGTACATTTCCGGGAGCAGTTTAAAAATGCATTACAAACCACATTACGGCACTTACTGGTAAACTTTACTATTTCATCCACAGCAGTGGCACATCATACTGTATGACAGCACAATTTGGCCAATCGTCTCACATTAAAACCATCTATAGTATGGCAATCATAGACACACCACAAGCATGATATTCTTTTGATAGGTTTAAACTAGCATCACAATGCCTCCAAAGATGACAACAAATGAACAAAATGTCCGTGACAGTAGAAGAGGATATTTTGTCAATGTCAGCCAACAGTCACTTTTCACGCTGCCTGGCTTAAAAAGCACAGGTTATCTGACTGAACCGGATTGAAGTCTTGAAAAACAGCATTAAAGGGAAATACAGATTTAAATGTGCACTTCTTTGCGCTCATTTTTAGATATACATATATTTTTAATGAAGTAATGGATATGTAGGAAAAGAAAATACAAACAGTAAAAGAATATTTTTCACACTCTTTGCAAGCTTAACGTATTGTACAGTATAAAATGCAACTGGGCCATGAAATAATATAACTTGACAGCAGATTTCAAAATGGCTTCTTCATCTCAATACAGCCACTTCTTCACACAGAGAGAGTGTTGCATGGATAAAGTAATGCTGTTATACAATTTAAATTCAAAGGGCTCTCCTAAGAAACTGATTTTTCCTTTCTCAGGAGCTATGAGAAAGCATGTTAAGGTAAATAGGCTGGGTAAAGCTTAAAAAGTTTGGGACTTTTCTCTGTAGACAAACACTTTCTTCTTCCTAACTCCACAAATCAAGAGCACAACATCTGTTACACACCAAATATCATTAAATGTTCTGAACCATATAAAATTGTTGCTACTGGCAGAGAGGAAAATTGAAAACAGGAGCTGCACAGATAGACAAGGCTGAGTCAGCTTCTCTCATGAGCGCAGAACTTCATTTGTCAACTTTATGAATGTACAACATTTCTAGCAACCACTGATAATCACAACCAAACTGAGCTTCACCAAGCCTTCTGCTTGTGCTATACTGCACTGGTTTTTAGACCAGAACTGACACTGCACTTCAAAATGTTTGCTAACTGATTTGTTTTTCCAAAGACTTGAAACAATGAAAACCTTACTGTGTTTTGTATCATCTAATCCTGAAAGCCTTAGGCTATAGAAACATTGCAGGAGGTTAAAAATGCCTTCAATACTTAACAGAAATGCTTCATTTTCCATGTATGACTTGTTTAGTGAAGCTGGAATGATTGCTGATTTTCCACACAAACAGTAGAATAAACAGAATCATTAGTAAGTCTTATGAACAAATGTAGTACCACTGTGCAGAGATTCATTCTGCAGTACCAAGGCCGGTATTTATTAAGGTGACTATAGCCAGATTCACCAAACCTAAAAACTCCCCTTTCTCCACCTGAATAAAAGGTATTTTTGTACTAAGAGTTAATGATATAATATATATGAATTGTACCAATCCTGCAACATTAAACATTTGAGAACAAAAACATAAATGGTCTTCTATACCTTTAATAGTTTTTGCTCTGACATGATGGTGTTTAAACACTAATTTCAACATGAATTGTACATTTTATTTCACTTACCCACTTTAGTTTCCCATCTTATACATTGTAGTTCTGGAGCATCTGAATCCCAGTCAGTAGTGCCTTTTTCCAAAAATGTATCTTACTGAAATAAAAAACAAGGACAAATTCTGAGTAAGCACAGAAACTTATTGTATTTATGAAATGTGTTGGGCATTTTAATTAGACTCAAACTGAATACATCTTGTTACAACAAAATCATACCCACAAAGTAGTTGTATAATTATGTATAATTATAAGATGCAGATCAGAACACTGTGATCCAAGTTTTGGGAACTTTTACAACACAAAAGAAGAAAACTAAATACATTTTAATGATTTTAAATGCTTTAAAAATCATTGAAATTGTGCTCTTTAAGCTGAACAGCAAAGTTCATGTTGAAGAAATGGAGATGTTCTTAACGTGTTCCATACTTTCAAGTTGGCTCCTGACAGGTTTAGCAAGCTGTCAATATCCAAGAGCTTCACAGTATTACCAGGAGAGTAACCATTAACACCAGAGAACAGTGTTCATAGCCAAACCACCAACAAAACATTTTTCTCATCTGTTATAAACTGGGGAAGTATCAGAAAGGCGTATAAAAAAGGCTGAATGAGCTGATCAAGATATTTAATCGTTTCTACATGCTGAAGGAGACATTGGAATCATTTTTGCAGTAGTGCCCTTAGTGGAGAAAGTTATCATGGACTCTGTAGCATAAGATCTTGCTTAATTAATTTGATTTTTTTCAAAGAAGCCACAAAAGAAATATTCTGTATAACATTTACGATGTTTATGATATTGTGGATCTAGGAATTCAGGAAGTCTATGACAAAGTTTACCATGAGTACCTCACTCTTAAAATTAAAGTTCTGGGAATCAATGGTGTACTATGTCATTGGATTGAAAAGCAGCTTCATAGAGGTCACAGACAATAACAGTAAGAAGGAAAGTGTCTGGGTTTGGGCAATGTGTGAAGTGTGAAGAATCCCATAGTCTTTGATGCTGCAACAACTGCTCTTTCTGGTATTTAAAGATGATATTGCTTAAATTGGCAGGAACAAATTTGTCAGATTTGATGATTATAAAAGGCTTAATGGACTATCCAACAATCAAGATAAAGTTAGGTCCACATAGGAAGATTTAGACAGGATTCACAGTGGGAAAAGGACTTAGGATCTCTAGAAGATTCATCTCAGTAATGCAAACATATATTTCTCTGCAATGCACAGAAGCAAAAATAAAAGCCAACATAAAGCTTGGCTACACAGCAAAGAGCACAGAATATAAATCAAGACAAGTTATGCTGAAGCTATTGTTTCAGAGTAGAGACAATAAATAAATCATTTTGGAGTAGAGAGAGTGTGCACCTGGCTGATTCTACTATGCTGAAGCTATGCACTAGTTTAGCTCATACTGTATATGACGGGGACATCAAGGGATAAGAAACAAAGGAAATGTCAGGGCATTGAGGGGTTTAGGATTTTAGGTAATTTTAGGTAATGTGCACTTAAAAAAGACTATTGTTAGCATGCCATAGATGACCAGATCACAATACAATGAAAACAAATACCAGAAAACTTTAACTAGGCTTGATGCTATGATATATTCACTCTATATCATAATCATAGTGAAGGCATGAACCCTTGTGTTGATTTGAATATGGTTGAAATTCCGTGGCAAACCTTGAAAATTGTGGTCCATCATCGATCCCATACCCACTTAATAGAGCTTGAGCAAGGTGGCAGGGAAGAATGTGCACCATTCTGCTGTGCAAAGCTGGTAGACACTTTTCCTAAAGGACTGTGGTAATTGTGTTTACTGCCTATGTAGTCCTTACTCAGTGGGGTGAACATTTATACAATCTGAGGTTTTTCGATTTTTCTTTCCAGTGTTAGCTGAGACTTAACATCTTTTACCTATGAAATTGTTCAGCTCAAGCATTTAAGTTTTGAGTAAAAATATTCACAGTTAATTTAAAAATGTGTTTATATCACATGTAATTTAACAAAACGGGAAATCATTGGAAGAGTATGAATATTTTGCAAGGCACTGTAAATGTTCTCTGTGCCTAAACAGGCATTTCTCACTTACAATTATCAAAGCGATAACCACATGAGTCTGGGAAAAAGAGTTATAGAGTTATAAAAAGAGTCGTGTACCACACAAAACAATTGTAATCCTGTGTAGAAAAAACAACAGAAAACAGAAAATGTTGTAATGCATTCATCTATAACTCTATAAACAAAAGGACAGGGATTATCAACAGAAAAGCCATTAATTGGTTCATTTAATTTTACGCCCCGTTACTTAATTCTCAGTTTTCTAATTAGTTTCCACATTTTGGCGCTCTAACGTATATTCTAAACCTTTTTCTGGATTTTCCATTTTAGGAATTAGGAATTGACGACAATTGTTTTTTTACGTCTCGTATCACAGCAACAAGAAAAATGAGGAAAGTCTGACACGCTCCTCTGATGTGCTCAGCTATCAAACTTTCACTTTTTGGTACCCTGAAAGCTCCACAGTGCCTTGCAGAACTAGTACTGTGTGATGTGACACTTGCATCACTATAAGCCCACAGGAGCCCTAGCAACTTCCACTATGCTGAAAAGCAAGACAGCCTATCCCTACCCTGATAGCGCTCTGACAACTGCAGGCTAAAGTGAACCTTTTCAGAAACATAGTCATAATCAGGTTAGTTTATAGTCAAGAGTTGTAGTTATAGTTAAAGTCAAGGTTATAATTAGAGACACGTCAAACCTCCCATTATGCTTCTTAGTTCTAAAAGATTTATATATACAGTATGCACATTTCTCTATCTGGAGAGAAAATGTTGAAACTTGCTCAGCAAAGGCGTATATTAACTTTCCTCTCAAGATGAATAATTTGCATATAAATCATTCAAGGCAGAACAAAAAAAATATGAAATATGAAATACGAAAATGACGGTGATTTTTATTCCTAGTTTTGGCCTTCTAGAATAAAAAATGAATCTTCACTTCATTTACAATTCTATGTTCTTGTGTATTTTTTCACATCTGAAGCTTAGCTGTAAATGATCTGGAATGTTATCACACATGTTGACATCAGTTCCATCTGTCTGTGGCAGCCCTTTCCTCATTTCAGCTGATTGTCCCTGAAATACAGCTTGAGTACTGAGGAGAGTTATCATCCAGCTCTTAAGAGTACCACTAAGTTTGAAAAAAGAAAATGAAAACAAAATGTGTGGCACTAGTTACAGTGCAACAAAAGATTGTGGTTTCTTATTTTCTGTATTAAGAATATATATTTTCTTGCGGTCACAACATCAGATGTGAGGGAACAGAGATTTATGGAGAGCAGCACACATTAAAATAAGTGTGATTTCTTTCTTTCACTTGTTTTCACTCTCCCACTAAACAAAATCACATAGCATACGGTCAGATATGGGGACAACCAATGAACTGCAGAATGCATCCAAAACAATTATTACTTTCTGTACAGTAGCAATAGTAAGAGAAAAGAAATGGGAGCTTCCTTATGACAGCTAAGGTTGAAGCAATATCCTCTAATCACAACATTACTGAATCATCCAAAATTAAGTTCCATACTGACAAAGTGCACAACAGTACAAAACAGATGGGGTAGTCAATATGATAGCGATTATTTCTCAGATTTCTTAGGGGAATGGTTATATGAACTTTAATTGCATTTATAATTCTCAATGTCATTGGCTTTACTGTACTCTTTGAGGTAAAGCTATATTACTGCATGGTCAATCTTATTTGTGAATGTTTGCCTTACACTTCCAGCAATTTGCTTATATTTTCTCACAACTCAATACAGCATTTTTGAGGAAGGTCCAGTGAACTGAATACAAACTGTAGGGGTATCAAAAGATCAAAATAAGTAATTTTCAGTTCTACACAACTAAAGTTAGTTAATCATTTTTAATTTCTTGCTTTTGTAGAACACCTTTCAAGATTTTTGTCAGTGCAATTAACGCACATAACACAATGCAGTCAATGTTATCATCATGAAGTTCTGGTACAGGTTTAGTCTAATTGACTAACTTCTGAACAATGTATAGCATGAAGGAAGTGGATGGTGCCTTTGGCAATTGACAATGAGGCCACAGCTGCAATTCTTAATCTTTCAGCAGTAGAGCCACACAGCTTTAGAACTCCGCTGTGATTCATAGATTGCACAGACACTTATATAAACTGATGATGAATAACAAAGCACGACTATATCTAGTACAGACCAAAATGAATTGATTGTAAAATCTTTCACCTCTTCTTAACTCACTATGAATGTATTAGTGAAACAGTATTTTTTCAAGGACATGGCTCAGAACAGAATTACAAACTAGAATATCCAAGACTCTGTTCGCAGTGGCGTCCTGGCACTCTTTGAAACAGAAGAAACACTTGTAATGCTTATTAAGTTAGCTGTCTAAACAAAGTGAAATTTTCAGGTTTTGAACCCATGTGGTTGTGCCAGCAGCCATATCACCCTGCAAGCTCAGCAGGTGTGAGCCTGGTCAGTACCTGGATGGAGATCTCCTGGGAAAGCTCAGGTTGCTGCAGGAAGGGGTGTTAGTGGGGCCAGTAGGGGGAGCTCACCCTGCGATTTGTGTGGGTCCTAATACCCCAGTATAGTGACGGGGACACTATACTGTAAAAAGGCGCTGTCCTTCGTATTAGATGTTGTCACGCTCATTACACCTAGAGGGCACTCTACGTTCCTTCTGTTCCTGGTTCCCTGTGATTATTCATGTCTTTCTGGTGTGTCTTGTTGTGTAGCCTATTTATTTCCTGCTTCTGCTCTGCTACTCGCTCAGCATTGATGTTCAGTTGCCCTGAGACCCACCTAGCACCAGGTCACTCCTGTCCTTGGCCTGAGGGCATAGGTTTCTATACGGCTTCTCCTGAACAGCTGAGCCCGGGCTAACCCCCGTCTCACCGCTACGCATAGGGTCTTTATCGCTCTCCTGCCATTCCACGGTTCATCCTTTCGGGCATGCGTGACAGATGTAAAACCAAAGTCCTGACTCTCTGTGGTCATTAAAAGTCCCAGGGCGTTTCTCGAAAAGATTAGGGGTGTAACCTCGGCGTCCTGGCCAAATTTCCCATCGGCTTTTACCCATCATGGCCTCCTAATAATCCCCATCTACTGTATGAATTGACTTTGTGATGATGGTAGGGGGTTATGGTTCAAAACAAGTGTTTTTTTGTTACTTGTATTAGAGCCTCTGTGCAAAATCTTCAGATTCCCAGGCCTTGATGATGGTACCTGGTTGCATCAATTTCATGTACAGTAGATGCATCTCCACATTAACCCTTTCCAGTGATCCTTGATGGAGATATTATAATTCTGGAGTACAGATTTTATAGGTTGGTGAAAATAGCCTTTAAAACTTTGCCATTTTACTTGTTTTGTGCATTGGTTACTTTATCCAGCTTTCAGTTTGTATCAGCATTTCTCAACTTATATTTCAAAGATCAGCTTTACCCATACTGAAAATACAGTATAAACAGTACGTTTTGTATATTTGCTCTTTTAATTTTGATACACATATCCAACTAGACACAATTTAAAAATAAGCAAACAACTAAAAAAATTAAAAGCTCATCAAGTAATATTACATTAATCAGAACAAAAGCTCAACTAGTAATATTGAGTTAAGCACTTATCTGGAACTAAAACAGATAGAAAATAAGGAGGTTTTATGCAATAGTTGATAACAGTAATGCTCAGCCAGAAGCCACTTTTAAATTAATGCTGTAAGTAAATCATTGAAGTTAAAATTAGCATACTAACAGGTAACACTGTAGGCCGGTGACAAAAGAGCAAAATACTTAAAAACACATGTAGAATAAGTTTTAGAACTTTTTTTCATTTTCTCGCTGAAGTGATTGTGCATGACAATTCTATCTTTATGGGTGTTGCTTTAAATCTTTTCATCCCTCACCCAAATGTAAGAACAGCAAATGTCTTCATCTAAAATTTAAAACAGAATAAAAAGAGTAAAATATTCCTCAGCTGAGTAAATTAATTATTTGACAGTGCACACAGAACTAATATTTGCAATTTTAATGTAATGCTTTAATTTTAGCTGGCATTTGACAGCCCCATGCCTAGCTTGCTAGACCCTCAAGGACGAATTTAATTAAAACTAAGTCCATTTCGCTGCCACTAATTTATTTTTTACCTGCTGGGAAGAGGTCGCTCATTTATCAAAACAGGTTAAGGAAAGTGTCTCACACTATGAACTTGGCTCATTTCATAGAACAGACTGGTGTGCCCAAAGGCAGTTTGCTGGTGCTTTAGACTAGTCTAAACACAACAATTAACATATTAATAAAGAACTGATAGGGAATGGATATGCCAGCACTACAGAACAGTTACAAAACAGTCTTAAGACGTAGTAGACTTCTTGGGAGCCTATGCTTTCAGAAGAGTAAAATATTTCCTTAAAGTTCAGAGATGTTATACATTAATTTGTTTTAAGGAGGGTGATGCCCCGTCATCCAAACATCTTAATATTATTTCCAAGGTCAAAAGTTTAGGCACCTGCAGCAAAATGAATAGGCCTATTGCTTTGATTAAACAAATTCTCATAGCCTAAGGATACAGAGTGAAGCGATCTGTTCCCATACCAATATCATTCACATAGACAGGCATCACTGGCTTTGATCATTAGATGTATTCTTAGATGAGTCTCAACAACACAAATATCTCTGCACACTATTACCGCTGATGAAAGGGGACATAATGACTCCAGTAAGAAAGAAGGAATGCAATAAAGCAAATACATACTCTAAAGTGCTATAAGGGTGATTTGCCAAATGATTAGAAACATCTTATTGTTTCTGCTGGATTTTTTTGTCATTTAACGTGCCATTCCCTCAGTGGAAGCAGTCATACCCAGAGAAGGCTTATTTAGGCTAGTTATTAAGGAGAGTGAAATGTGAGATTGAAACATCACTGCCTTCAGACATGACCTGGAAAACTCAGGTATTTAGATAATAGACAATGAAAAATCAAGGACTGAAGCTGATGGTACTCTGACCCAAACCCACAATAACTATCTGCAATTCAATGAGAACACAGTTCAGCTAATTCTCACAGCTGAGCATAAATCCTGGTTACTATATATGCACTGTCATCATCTATCCTCATATGATCCTAAAACTGGATTGTTTTACTGGAAGACGGAAATCTATCATTTCTAAACACTATCCAACCAGGATGTACGGTACAGTACTGTAAGCTGATGTTACAGATTAGCAGATATCTAAAACCGAGAGCACTGCTTCCATTTATTTACTCTATGACTTTGATATGACATGGCTTGATTAAAAAAAATGAAAATTCAGACCACACTTAACAACCTCTTACATAATTAAATTTACTTTTAAGGAATCTACTTTATCGACACTACCATTTCTGGAAACTTTGACACATGGTATTTTTTTTGTTAAGTTATTAATTAGTAGGATGCAATAACAAAATATGACTTGGCCCTTGTGCTTCTAAAAGTATTCCCATTTTTAGTTGGCTTGAGGTATTTATTGACAGCTTTCATATTCACCCTTTACTAAAAGGACAATACAATTTATTGCTAATTCCATTCCAGTGGGGAGGGGTCACAAAAGCATTTAAGTGTTTTGTGCTGTCAGGGGAGACTATATTAATCAGGCTGCAAGGGAGAATAACAGTTTAAAATGTAGCAAAGAGCCTCAGTAGAAAAAAAACAGTTAATCGGGAAAACATTAGACGTGTGTCTTTGAGAAAAATTGAAGAAGTCAGTGAAGGATGAGAACAAACTACTAAATAGTTCAAACACCACAGCTTGTCTTGCCTGAAGCCTACCTGAGTACAAACTCCAATTGTCTCTAAAAAATTAACCTAAAATTATTTTTAATGTCTTTATTCAACGGCATCTTTAGAGAGTTTATTACAACACACCAAGCACAAAAACCTGCCTCAGAGTTTGAAAGAACTGTTACAAGCAACACATCTCTTATGGGATAATAGGATTTTACCTAATGGAAAATGGAACAAATTTTGTTAACCCTGTATTTGAGATAGCAATTGCAATTATGCTGCTTCACAGGAAACAAAAAAAATGTTGTATACGCAAATATGCTTCACAGAGAAATAAGACAGCAGACCTATATTTTTATTTAGTTAAAGCTTTTAGGTCAGACTGATACAGTATACTGTACTTTTTTTACCATATCTAGGGTTTTAAGGTTTCTCCCATATTCACAGCAGGATGAGACAAAATGTGAAAACTTTACAGTAGTGTTAGCATTGTGCATCGAACTCTGAAAAATAACTTCAGGGCAGTCCTCAAGTAATTTGTCTTCTAACTTTCACAGCAATGGCCTGCAGCACATTCAATTGAATCATTCTGGTTGGTACACAAACCAAAATACGTATGCTTAATGTCTTTCAGCTGTACAATATTATTGGCATGATGACAACAAAAGCCATGAAAATATTCTGATACAAGATTTAAATTTACAGGAGGGCAGCTTTGATGCAAGGAGTAAACTACTTTGTGACTGTAAAATAAATGCAGTTGCTTGAGGGACAGCACACACAGTCCTCCCTTGCAGGGAATGCTTGCCTGAACTATCTGTAGATTACAAAAAAATGTGTGGATATACAGTACCTGCAGAAATGCACCATGCACATAACCCACATAACAAAAGTATATGACAATATATGTACATATTAAAATAAATTAAATGTATAATATTTTTTTATCATTGGAAACACACTGGAACTACAGCATATAGAGGTCTCTGAAGGTTTCGTGTTTCCCTAGAGCATAATAGGAGGTGCTGTAGCACATGGGAGACATTTAGCAGTAGCATGCATTATCATGGTTAAGGTCAGAGAGCTGCAGGCAATTGGTCATTGACCTCCACTTGTTAAAGGATAATTACGAAATAATTTACACAATTCTGAATTTTACTATTTTCTACCATTGTGTTCATTGTTAAGAAAATTAAGGCTATTCTAGGGAAACTGGTATAGTGGCTGTCATGCAAGGAGGAGAACACAAGTGTATCTTTCCATTGGATTGAGCAAGACAAGAGATTCAGATACAGCCAGAAATCAGAAAGGCAACAGCTGGAGGTCTCAACACACACACTGGCTTCTACAGGACAGCAAGTGTTGAAAACTACCATTCAATATTGCCTGTTACTGATACTGATTACAGAGACAGTTTCTTCCCACAAGCTGTCAGATTACTGAACTCTACCCCCACCACTGGCTCATGCTGATGTTTTTTTTCTAAGAGGTACGTTAAACTTCTTGTTGTTGCCACTGTTCTGGGTTTGTTTTTGGTGTTAATGTCTTTGTTAAAAAATACAAAGCAAATGATACCATGTATATTAAAAGCGAACAATTTAAATGGAGGAATGGTACAGTATGTCGGGAATGAAAACAGGGGGCGTGTCCATGGTGCGCTGGTGTTCGGGGGAGGTGTGGCCGAGGCCAACAATCCAGGAAGAAATCCAAGGGAGAATCCAAAAGGAGGCAAAAGTCCAAAGCCGGGCGGTCCATCCTAGACAGACGATTAAAAACGGGGTCGGGGTCGGCATGGGAACGGGAACGGGAACAGAAACAGAAACAGAAACCAAAACCTTAACCTTAACCTTAACCTTAACCTTAACCTTAACCTTAACGGGACCAGGCACTTCCAGGTCCCGGACTCGCCTGGTACGGGAACCAATGCATAGCCCGGAAGAAAGTGAGCGCCTGGCTTTTAAGGGGAACTGAAAAGGCGGCTGGAACAGGGAGCAGGTGCGGGGGATGAATAACAAACAAGGAAGGGCTGGAGCGTCCTTAAGAGGAGGGGTTTACGATCGTGACACCCACCTCATTCAAGAATGCTTTTTGCAATTTTATTTCAATTAGTGAAAAAATACTGCTACAGAAACATCCAGTCCAAAAACACTCCAAGAGGGCAAGAGAACTGAACCCTTTTAGTCTTGACCAAAGGAGACCAGGGTAGATAAGAGTAGGCCTGATAAAAGTATTCAACATCCTCAGAGACTCTGGCAGAGTCAACCCAGTAAAAAGTGAAACACATAACCAGACGACACAGGTGGAAATTATTTATTATTATTTATTAATTATTTAAAACCAATTCTTCTTTCAGGCTTGTGGGAGTATGGTACAAGCTAGCCAGGCTTACCATTGAAACCACCAGCCGGGCTCCATTTAAGAGAAGGCTGCATGAGATTCTAGGACCTACAGTACCAAACGGGTTTGATGGGCTAAATGGCCTCTCTCTTAACTGCACTGGGCAATCTCTTAAGTTTGCATTTTTTATTTTTTTTTAGTGGGGCACAATTTCCAGTCCTTTCTGTTAAATGATGGTTTGTGTTCCTCTCTCAGTGGTTGGAAGAATAAATACTTATAGAGGGTACTCTACCTGTCTAAATCTGTCTAAATTAAGTACAGTGCATGTACTGTACAGTATATATAAAGAGATAATTGAGATCCAGTTGAAATAACTGCTGTCCAGTCAATTCTGCCTTAGTAAGCATCTACCATTTAAACAAATCTAAAATTACAGAAAAGCTGACTTATTACTGCTTTAAACGTACAAGAGCACTTAACAGGTACACATCCCCAAAAAGAAGTTATAAGCAATCTGTTCTGAAAATGCGCATTTCTACTAATGCAATTATTTTAGCAAAATGAATCTGTGTATTCACCATTCATGATGAAAATGGGGATTATACAACAATGATTATCAGTTATTATTATTGTCTTATCATAATGAAAGATTCTTAGTAATCTTGTAAAGTATTCTTTTATGTTAAATGTCATTACTTCTCTTGGTTTAACAATCTCATTCCTTTCCTGGCAAAATGCCTGTATCTACTGATCCAGACACTATTATGAAGCCCTATTAAATATATAAAAAGAAAAACTCAACACTTTGATACTTATGAAATTGTGGAGTTTTAAGTGCTATTCGTTTGAATTTAGCTTCCTCTGCAGGAATAATGCCTTTGAAAGATTTTGATTCAGTAACATGATGACGCCTCTGTGGTCAATTAATCTGTGTCTTCTGGTTCAGAGAACTAATCACACCAAGGCATAAATATAGGATATCAAAAGAAATCCATACTGAATGAACGTCTGCGAAAACTTCTAAATTGAAACATATAAAATATAATTTTTTATATTAGTATAAAAACAGAATCTTTCTTTTACATTACACAAAAATTTGTTTCATTACGATGCCTTTGCAAATGGTTCTAATACATACGTAAAATATAAACAACACCCTCTTTTGCCCACACAGAAGTTCTGCAAAAGACTTTAGTTTAAGCTCTTAAAATAAGCTATTTCAATACAGCTAGACATACAGTTAGAAATACATTAAAAAGAATAATGAAGAAGGCTCCACGGCAGAAACGTTGTGTTTTTTCTCTCTTCTTTTTTTCAGCATGGAATAAACCTGTTACTTGTTCCTTTGCAGCCTACGCATCCTGACGCAGCTACCCACCTTAAAAGAATAATGTCTTATTCTCCATTTACATCTTCATGTGTACCATTCTAACACTACCGTCCATTTCCCAGCTCCTTTGACAGTTGTCGGTGTCTTTGGTGACATCTGTTCTGGACACAGAACTTTGTCACGGACAGTAAGAGAACGCTGTGAGGATTTCTGACAGCAGGTCAGCAGAGCCAAGGGGCAGACAGCGCAGGAACCAGAAACAGGGTACAGGCGAGGGGAGCTGAGTCACTCTGCAATGTAACATTCAGATATCGCACAGACACGGTTAATACACTAGGATCAGGCTGTGGGAGGGCCGACAGAAGAATCGGCAGGATTGTCCCTGCAAAACCCATCTGATCAGTTAAACATGAAGTGTCTTAAAAATGTGGGCAAATAAAACAAGCAATATCTCTCCTCTTTTATTCTTCTCAAGGCTTTAACGCAGTTCCAGTGTCATCTCAGCAAACGTTAAGAGGGTAAGAAACACTGGAAACACTCGAGGTATTCATACTTAGGATGAAGTAGAGCTTCATTTTGCACCATTGGCACTGGGAAATAAATGCCTTGTGGGGCACAGCACAACTATCATTTAAACGCAAACATAAGTGTTAGCAGCTGCTCAGGATAATTTTCCTGAGTAGTCAGATGTGGATAATTGAACACAGTTTATACCACAGATCTCGAAGGTTAACAGAACACTTTGGATTATCTTAATTAAAATGATTTCTTACAATATTGTTTTAATGTGTGAAGCTGACAGGCACAAATTAGTAATACTAGTTAAATGTAATGTAATTTGCAATGTTCTTAACCTAGAGAACAAAATGTAGATAATCAAATTCATTTAACAGCTAAGATCTAGTTTTGAGTAAATGATTAGCTCAGTTTGGATGTATTATATTGTATGTACTGTATATCTGCTTCTTTCCCCAAGTTCTTGCAAGATTATTTACCACATAAAATAAAATTCTATATTATATCCTAGAATACAATATCCAAAAACTTTATTATAAATCATCATGGAGCAAATAACTACATTTTATTACTAATTTGTATAGCTAAAGGGCTCTGCATGGGACAGTAACAACATATTGTTGTACTTTGTTATATGAAATTACATAAATAACATGACAAGAAGAATATAATAAACCTAAATAAAGTGGCATTCACAACATTTGGTACTTTAGTAACTAAAATCTAAAAGATCCTTAAAAGAGCTCAGAGTCCAGAGAGACATCCATGATGATACAAGGTCACAACTGGCACAAAACTATACAGTAACAACCTTAGGTTGTAGGACCTTTCCCATCTGCCGTCTTAAATGAATTCAAATATTCAAAACCGTGGGAGGAATGATCACAATGCAATGTTGATTAAGAATGTATATTGCACTGTTGTTTAATGTGGCATGGTGGTAAATTAAATGTGTTTTTTTAATTAGTTAATTGCTTTCTATGTAGTGGTTATCATTGCAGAGAATCCCAAAGGATACACAGGAAGACACCAACATATTTAAGTGAAGCATTCACCTGCAGAATCCACTGTATGCTCTATGCCTACAGGTCTACTGGACAGCAGTCAACCAGACAGCAGGTCAGATAGAGGAGTGACAAACTGCTTCACCAGTTGAATGAAGGAGGACTTTTAGGGAGGCCAGATTGTACAAGTCCAGACTGGCAATGAGCTAGGACGCTGGGTGTCTCACTCACAGAGAGCGAGACATTTACATATGTACAGTCACCTCCAAAATTATGAGCATCCTTGACAAACCTGAGCAAAATAGGCTCAAGAAGATGCACAATCACACCTCAGACTAATCAGAATCAATTATTTCCAAATTGAACAGATCTTTTGTTGAATTTAGAAGGTATTGGGGCTCCTGCTGTCTGCTGGCAGACTCCTCTGACCCGCGCAGCTTCAAGCTCCCTGTCTTTCCACATGTTAGACAGAGGCATTGCAGCCCTGCCCAGAAGGCTGCGTGTGAAAACGAGGAGAGGCACGTCTCTCACCGACAGCGCTACGTGCTCGACCATGGGAAGTGTGGTGTACAAGGTCACTGTGTCATGGAGAGCCCCTCATTTATTATTATTGATGATTTATAATGCACCTTTGCAAACCCAAGACACTGTACATACCGATAAGAAAAATACATAAAAGTACAATAAAGGTTAAAAAAAACAAGAATATACAGAATATAATACAGGGCAATCTAAAATAGGCCCAATAATATGATCAATTTTGAATTTAGATTCTCAAATTTAGAATTTGTCTCTTGAACGGTTGTAGGAAGGCAATTCTATAACACAGGAGCAGCAACAGAAAAGGACGAAATCTGGGATCAGAAGTCTGGGTACATAGTGAGCAAAGGACCAGGCTCAACTGAACGGATACTGGTTGAGCCACTCAAAGGATTAAATTATTTTTAGCTGCATTTACATGTTTCTGGCTGACATTAGTCATTACAGTGACTAGTGAGCAGGAAGGACCAGTTTTTCATCACAATTCTCACAAACTCGCTCTTATCTGTAGGGTGACCAGCAGTTTTGTGACAACATGGAGACCATACAGCACTTTCACAAAGTTCACGATTTTGTGCTTAATCCAGAGTTTGTAAAAATTTTGAGCTACAGTCGGCTAATTTATGTTGTTTCCGAGATTTAACAACTGGCCTGAGAAATTGGGACTGCGGTTCCCCTTTAAGGAGGAGGTCCATATGGGATGGTCTTGGCAGGGTTATGTACTCACTGCACAGCCACACTTGTAATGATTGAAGGAGACTTGACTACACAGAGCTAGACTGACACAACCGTGTGACCTCACTTGCTACCCTTCCTGCAGGCTCATCCTGTCATGACAATATTCCAGCAGAGCAAAGCACATACAGTACTAACACTGCCAGTGTTGAAAGACTTTCTTACAAGATGACAATGTGGATACCCCACTCGCCACACCTCAACATGTGTGGGATGAACCTGGTTAACGTGAGTTATCCACGGCTCAGAGACCACTGAACAGACACATGCCTGTCAAGACGAAAGGAATGAGACAGCATCCACAACTTGGAAAAGATATACAGTACAATTTCTACTGTTTCAAACAGTGGTTGCACTACAGGCCTTTGACTTTCACCATAGATCTCCTGTTGATCCACCCTGTTGACAATAAACATTGATCAGTCTACTGAATTTATCATCTCTGTTCAATAAAATGCCAGTGTACCAGCTAAAGAAGAGATAATTTTCCCAATATCTGTGAAGTTGTTGCCCCTGTAAGTGATTAGTTTCTTTTGATGTTCCATATATTTTCCAAATCAATACAATAAATGACTTTAGTAATATATTTCCATTAATTTTAATTAGATGTGCTGTAGAATTACACTTTATAAGCTTCTTTTGCAGAGTCACTATTTTGTTGTTGCCACTCTCTTCTGGCCATCTGCCTCAAGTTTATTCTAAGTGCTAACTTGAGGGTTCAGCAACGAAGCACAGCAAAAATGGAGATTGATGTGGTGACCTTCTATTCGTTCTCTGTCTCCTTAGAAGGTGTTAAGTCGCCCACCTGTTCAGTAGTAGTATACTTTATACTTAGTACTTCAGGGATAATACCTTTACTCAGTCGTTTGTCTGAATCAACATCTGCCCAGTCTCTTCGACTGCCAGCTCCTTGTGCACTGACTCATACACTGCAGTATTTTGCACAAAAACCATACAGGGATTTTTGTTATGTACTAAAAATTGTCCACTTGTGACTTGTAAATGAATAATGACCTACATATTATGCAGGTCTCTACATACAGTATGTGTGTGATATTTGTTATCTAAAGTGCTGTTAACATTTTAATGCAGCATATAATGACACAACATACCCACTGTGTGCCAATCAAGCTACAGGTCTATTGAAACAAAATATCGCAATACTGCAATTTATGAGAAACAATTTATAGAAGGCAATAAAGAACAAGGTGTGCACTGATAGCAGGACATTTGATGTCTCCATCCATCTCCTAACTTGTCAGTGTTGATAATAATGTGTCTTAACAAACTACAACAACTGCCATGTTCCATTAAGGCGAATCGTCATGGATCAACCCTGAGAACATATGACTCTTACTGTACGCCAGTCTGTAGATGCATTCCGCCATATTTCCTAATTCTCTTAGTTGAAAACATCTCTGAAGCAGTGTGCAATTGCTAAAGCACTTCCAGATGTTTATAATGTACAGTACACAACAGAGGGTCATACAGATTTCCTGAAATAAAAAAATATGTAGGGATCCATTTTATGATGTATTTATGTTTTGAGCACCCCCTGCTGGTCCCACTAACACCTCTTCCAGCAGCAGCCTTAGTTTTTCCCAGGAGGTCTCCCATCCAGGTACTGGCCAGGTTCTCACCTGCTGAGCTTCAGTGGGCTGCCAGTGGTGAGTTGCAGGGTGATACAGCTGCCAGCAAGATGCTGGCAGTTTAGTACACTGAAAAAATAAAGCATCCAGTATATTGATCTGCCTTACATTTTCATTAAATATAAAAAGATTATTGCTTTGTGATTGTTGTATAACAAAACAAACAAGACCAAGACATTTAAATTCAGAGAATGCCAGTGTCAACATCAAAGTTCACTGTCTTCAATTAACTGTTGACAAATGTAAAATCCAATACTGTATACGTACTGTATACAGTACGTGAATACATACAGTAGCAAAAGCTTTCACCTCTTTGTAGAAAGACCCTTATAATTTATCTCAGTCTCAAACAGACACTGAAAAACGGAAGCCCATGTGATGAGAAGGGGAGACCAGGCCTCACGAGCAGATTGCTGAGTCTAGCCTACTGTAGTTGGCTGAAGAGATGACTACTCATATTCCCTTTCAACAAAAAACAGTGCTGGAGGCCCTGAGGACAGACGTGCTTGACAGAGAAATGGAAGCACTGACCTCAGTAGAGTACCGACCAGGCCTCCTGAATCCTAAAAGGCTAAATTCACTATCTGCAGTTGCTGGACATACTGTAGAAGAGGCTCATAGACCAGAAAGGAAAGACAAGACAACACCTTACCCTCACACGGTAAGTGAATTTGCATCACTTTCAGAATGGGATAGCAATCCTAAAAGGTTTGAGATTGGTGAAGGAGATTTGTTTTTAAGGCTGTCTTGTTATCTGTTGTTGTCCGCTGTACTGTGCATGTCCTGAGAGAACGGCTCAAATTAGAATCCTATCAACATGTATATATGGCAAATAAAATCATCTATACCTATCTAGAATACATGAAATTCTGCTCAACTCAACTTGTGAGTTGAACAGAACTCCCCCTCAATACTGTAGATCTGTTTCCCTTTAACAGACAAAATTCTTAAGAACTGGAATTCATATCTTGGACAAGATCATTTTGTTCCAAACCAGATACAATTGTTCGATGCTCAATCAATTATGCGCAATTAAGTATAAATCTTAACTAATGACTAATGTCCTTAACAAATATAAGGATAACAATGTCATTTCAGAAACGTTTGAAATGCCACATCCAAATGAATTTTTGAATATACCCCTTCAGGGATTGCTGGAAAATATGAAGATTGTGGACTGAGGTGGAGACTTTGCTGTTCTACGCACTACATACTGTATATCCACGGTATAACTTCCCCATCTTCTTCTGCCTACTTCATGACACAAATTATGACCAGTCTGAGCTTCACACATGATTTGACAGTGACATTTTCTTCACTTATTCTAAAGAAAGCAAAGCTGCAAAACGGGAGGTTAAGCTAACTACCAAAATCCTGACAATGGGAAGTTTCTACATTTTTTTAAAACATGAAAATAAATATTTTTATTTCTGATACGTGGGTACAGTATGTGAGTCACCCACCCAACGTCTTCTGTTCATTCCTGACTATAATTGCATACAGTACGTGATGTTTGTTACAATGAAAGGCACAGCAAACGATCTGTTAAAAAAAGGTCAAAAATTACAATTCAGTGTCTCATCTCACTAATCTGTCAGAAATTTCCTACTGCAAGCATCGTTTCTACATTTTATCTTAAGAAGCAATCTTTATACTTGTCATCAGATGGTTAAGAGCCGCAACAGAACAATCACTGGAATTCTGCTTGCAGTTCGAGGAATAAATGAGAAAACTGTGGACCTGTCTGAGCAAAGGCTGTAAAGCTGATATTTTGTGGAACCAGAAATAATATACACTATATATATGAGTGCAATGTCATAATGCTTACCCCCCTGCAGTGTCCCCATATACTGTATTGTTGCTGTTTGAACTTGCAATCATGACTCCTTCCTAAAGGACTTCACACTGGAATCTACATTATTCCAAACTGATAAAGGTAAAAATGCTGATAATGTGATGAAAGTATTTTCTATGGTCAATTGCATGAATTCCCAACTCTTTTGCTTCAGTAACCCTAGATCACTTCAGGTCCAAATGAATGGATTGAAAGGTCTCAACATCCCCTTAATGGCCTCTGTCTGCTTGGTTTGTCTGTTTAACTAGTGGTTTAACTTGATTTCAGCTTAAATGGATCTGTCGCTGTTAGTCAGTATGGAGTATCTTCTGAAGAAAATCAGGGATAGACTGATCAGCGGTAGAGAGGCATAGATTAGGAGAAGTCTTTCATTGAGAAGAGGAATATGCGTCATACCAGCTAGACACCAACAGGGACACCATGATACTGCCCACCCTGCTTGACTGAAGGACTGATGCTGCGTTGGGTTTTCACCAGAGAAAACATTTTGTAATTTGACCAAAAACATTTTTTTTGTCCCACCTGACTATAAAACCTTCTGCTGGGCGTCTGCAATAAATCACATCCATTATGAGATCGTGTATCATTGCAGTAATGGCTTCTTCCTTGCCACTCACTTACAGTCTACAGGACAGCTTTGTGCAAGAACAGGAATATTGTATGAAAAGTGACTCCCCAATTCAGACAGAAGACTTGGCAGATCTTTCAAAATTACTGTTGACCAGTTTGAAAGGGTATGGAAACAGCTGAAATAATATATAGACTTTGTGTAATTCATCAAAATGTCATCATGTTGTTGGCAGGGGTGAATACTTTTGCAAGGTGCTGTACAGTATACAGTATATAAAGATACATACAATTTATATAGTTTTAACAATTTATGTTTATGTAATGTTTATAAAGATTTTCAAAAACATCTCCAGAAATAAAAGCCTGTGCAATACTGCAGGACAGATGAACTCATACAAAGGCACTGATAAAGTCCAGTGTACTGCTCAGTGTACTGCTATAACAACTAAAGCTTCTACTTTGTCTCATAACCCAGAAGTTGAAGATGATTATAATGATAAAAGCCCTGCTCCCCAACCCCTTTCTAACACATTAGAGTCCTAATTTTTATTTCATTTTCCCCAGTTAGTTAATTTCTAAGGATAGGCTTCATAGGTGAGTTACTAAAAAGAATTGCAGCCAGACTGAACTAAACAGCCAAATACTGTATATGTAATCACTGTAATCTAATGCATATACTGATAAAGTTGCAAGACAGACTGCTTAGGGTAGGAGCCATACTGACATACTCTAATCAGCATAAAATGTGCAAATCCAGAGATATTTTAACAAGAAAAGCTTTCAATCCAAATGTTAGAAGAAAGCTGCATGTTTCACAAAGCAAATGTGGATGTAAATGAATAGCATACAGATGTATTAAATTAATTGCATTTTAGTCTTATTTATTAAACCTGTATTTATTTTTTAAATTTTAAATGTGTTCATCTTTGTCAATAATTTTATTTGCTTCTTTTAGTACAAATGATCCTGTCTATAATTGTTATAGATATACAGTATATGCCGTATTATACCATATTGTCTGGTGTTGCTCATTAAAACAGCACACTAAAAATAAAACACCATTTAAGGTAAGAGTAAGTGATTTTTCTTATGGTGTGATAATAACAGCATTATTTTGTAGACCCCAACAACATTACAATTTTAAAATAATTGTAAATGATTCCTTTCGCTTTTAAAATAGTATGCCTGTGATAATGAGTGAAAAATCATACATACAGTAGAGTATAATAAGGAGAAAAACTGAAATGGGTTTAATTACATCAGGTCTTTTCAAACCCAATTTCTATTAGAGACTTTTGACCAAAAAGTGAAATTGGGCACGGGAAAAAGACACTTTAGGGTGACTTAGGGTGACAAAATGAGCCTAAAGGGGCACCAAAGCTGAAAACTCATTTTAAGCACTAAGTGGTTATAATTAAAGTTGAGGAGAAAGGGCTAATTGGACGTCATACCCAGATAAGCATACTGTAAATATGAGTAACAATATCCCAGCATCCCTCCCCCCAGCCCATTCACTCAGTACTAGGGTTAGATCAAAGCTCTCAAGCCAATATGTGGAACGTTCTCTTCACAGCCTTATTTTCAGCCTTGCTCATAATCTGTTATGAAGACGAGAAGAGCTATTTGTGAATGGACCTAGAGCATGGTTTATCTTCATTTCCGTACAGTGATGCCAAGTTATCTGGATTAACAGCTCATTACAGTGTAGTCCAGAATGCTACATACAGTAAGTACGTTTCCAACACTAATTTTTCTTCCAAGGACATTGAGATATTCAGTTAATTAAACGAATTAAGGCAGCGCTTTCCTCTAGAAGTAAAGCATGAGGAGACGTTTTATAGACCTTGATTATGGTATTACTGCAATAAATCAAGTACAACAATTAAATGCAAACATTTGTTATCCATAAAAGACCAGAAGTTTCAGGGCAGTCTTACACCATAAATAAAGAAAAATGTTTCTCCTGCAGCTTGGAGCTAAATGAAACTATGCCTCAGCTGTGGCTTGCTGCAGAGCCTTATTACTGTGGTCTTGTAAAGTTTATGTACAGTTTCCTTCTGCAAACCTGCTTCTTTATTTAGGCACAGAAAATGAAAAGTGAAGACAGCACACCTGCTGCAGAGTCTGGAGCAGAGGCTTCCAGATCGCATTGCATCCTCCTTATTTTCTGTAATGTACTGTAGCTTGCATCCTCTCCCCTCCCCCTTCACCAACAGCCAGGAAGAAAACATTCAATCTGCTGGACAGGTCCAAAAACACAGTTCTGCCTGTACGTCATGTAGGGCTATTTTCACACCACACACACATTTGACAAATGGATAGTTTTAATTACTGCATCATACTTAAAGAACATTAATATTCCTGAGGTGTAAACCACGAAGAGATCTTTATAAACATGTAACGGGTTTTCATGGTACAAAACCATGCAATTTTCTTCATGCTCCAATTTGGAATTTTAATTAAGCCTATTGTGACACAGAAATATATTGCTTATTTTAAGAAGCTTCTTTTGCTTCTTTTATTTTGCAAGATGATACTCACTATCAGAATTCTCTGGCGTCTGTTTAATTTCAATGCATAGTTTTTGTAGGTTTCATGTGATGTGTACTTATTACCTTCAGTCAGCATGTACAATACTGTAATGTCTAAAGAGGGTTTCCTTCGATGTTTCTCAAAAACAGGTAGTAAAGGTAGTAAAGTCTTTACACAACACTTGAGTGCTCATTCAACTGCCTGAAAACAATTGGTCATTTTCACAGGCGACGTAGGACACTCGCATTTATTTCTTGAGATACATTTTAACAAGGGATTTAACTCCGTCTATCAGGTAGAGACTGTGCTCATTGTTGTTGGAATTGTTGACAAATCAGAAGTTCATCTGAACTTCAAGCTATTCCATACATGCACCGGACACAAATGATATAGTCTGCACTCTCTTGGTAGCCATTGCAACTGAACTGGTCAATCACTTGGGCAGAACAGTCTCCTCCCATATGGGGACTAGTTATCGCCCAACCTTATAAGAATCTGCTTATTAAGCCGTGGTGGTGCAGTGGAATTACTGTAGCTCTGCACAAAGCAAGCTTGTTTTTTCCCGTTATGCTTCTCGTGTCTTCCCAGGATGCACTGCGCAGTTCCCAGGGCAGACCCCGCAGTATGACAAGTGCTGGTCTAGTGTGTGCTGCAACATACTGTAATGATGACAGCCAATGAGACACATGAACCAAAAACAGTTTCTCTCTCAGTCATAAGTATAACTGAAAAGTTATGCTGTGAAATGCAGTATGCTGGGTGTATAACAAGACTGTTTGAACTTTCGGATATGTGAAGTGACAGAAAGCGCACAACACCCCTCTCCACACCAGTGATTCCAGATGCCCCCTAGAGCACAGCTTTCTCTTGTCATTTTGCTCTAGATTTGACCATCCTGCTTCATTTGAATTCGCAGCTCATGGAATATCCTCTGGTGGAAGGAAGCAATTTAAATGAAAACTCAAGAGTGCAAAACCTCAAATTTCTCATCTTTTAAAATAGGTTTTTCATCACTAATTCAAAAAGAATCCTATTAAAGTTCCTAACAAGCTGACAATTGCAGGACTAAATACTGTAAGGTATATATAGACCTACTGTAGGCTGTACAATCTGCACCTGCAGGGTGGGTGTGACTCAATGGTTTCTAGGAAGGTTTAGCAACAAAGGAAGAGCTGGAAAAGAAGAACAATTTGTCAAATCAAGTCGATGACAAGCTGGTTTTGGTTACTGAAAACTAAGCTGGAATGAAATCCTGAAGAAACACCGTCTCCATGACTGGTATTGGACACTCGTAACACTGTTTATACGTAACAATTAAATAATAAAAATTAAATATTTGTCTACACATAATGCACACACGTAGAAACATAACATGTAGCTACTGTCTAGTTCTCTAACCTGGCTGATTCCTACATTCTTTGCCTCCTAATCCATAGCAAAGGCAGTTAGGTTATCTGTGGGGAACTGCAAGACTGCAAGACTTACTTACGGAAATAAGGCTCTGGTTAAGCCTGGGCTTTTAACTGTGCCTTTTAAATATTTTATATCTCTAAATTAAAGGTAATAGACTGCTTTTTATACACAATCTCCCCCATCCCCCCTGGCCACTTGGAATCCCTACAGTTAACCATTACAACTCTGTACTGTGAACTACTTTGATGTTCATTTCAACACAGGACGTAGTAGGAAGTGGCTGCTTTCATTTGACTGTGCACTGTCACAGCTGTCTGTGATTCTCACACCCAATCTAGGAAGAGTGACTGTGGCAATCAAGTAACTCTCATAAGATCATAAGCATTTTTACCACCAACATCTGGGTATCTACAGTAATTGCTTTTTTCTGGACCGGTCCCAGAGCAACAATACTGTATATATATATTTGCAGTATCTTGGTGACCACAGCTGTATACAGTACAGTATGAAAGAACTTTTACTATCTCATCAGTACCCCCGTCAAACTTGATTACTACGCAATTTTAAATTAGTAATTTCTGTGAACTGCAGGCAATCCTCTTTACTGAAGTGGGTAGCTGCGTCAGCATGCATAGGCTGCAAAGGAACAAGTAAAGGTTCATTCCATGCTGTAAAGGGAAGAAAAGAAAGACAATGTTTTGGCTGTGGAGCCTTCTTCGGGTGTGAAGAAGGCTCTTTACTGGTCTACATTCAATACAGTACCATCTGCCGGGTCCTGGATTTGGACTTTTTTTGGAACTTCTACACTGTTTGCTAATCTTTACTGCTTGAGCCGTTCATGGGCCTCATTCATTAACGTTATAAATGGTGGCAGTCAACCTTTTTTGAGATTTTGTCATTCATCACTACCATTTACAGTAGGTCTGACCCCTACCCTCGTGAGTCCAACAGTGCCCTCTTTGACAGATATGTTTAACAATCACAATTGTAAATCATTTTATGGCAAATTCCAATGTGAGTAATAGGTTCGGTATAAGAACATATTCTATTGTTTTATATTACACAAACGTCATAATGTGCCCATCATTTAGGATAGTAGGGATTATAGATTTTTTTTGTCTTTTTATGATTAGTTCATAAGCAAAATGTAAAGAAAACTCATTATGTAAAATGATACAGATTTGAAAATATAAGCTTTGCTGCTTCCTGTAAGAACTCAATAAGCTTGCTTTTTTATCTGTTACTCCTCAGGAAGAATTGGTGTTCAGTTCACCAAGTACTTTTGTCCACAGCAGCATTAATGTTTTTTCAAGACATTTAAAAACACATTTATAAGTAGTGCTTGAAATAGTCTAAATTTGCAGGTACAAAGAACTAACACATCTCACATAAACATTGTAGCCTGGCCAGTACCTGGATGGGAGACCTCCTAGGGAAGCTAAGGCTGCTGCTGGAAGAGGCTTAAGTGGGGTCAGTAGGGGGTGTTCACCCTCCAGTCAGTGGGAGTCCTAATGCCCCAGTGTAGGCCCAACTCTCAACCTCTTCCAGCAGCAACCTTAGCTTTCCCAGGAGGTGTCCCATTCAGTGGTCAGTGGTCAGTTACTGCCAGTGGTGAGCTGCAGGGTGATATAGCTGATTCATAGACTTAGCACTCCCTTTGGCCAATTAGAGTGGAGAAGATGACCGTTCATGAAGTTTGAATAGATGTGACTTTCTGGAACTCATTCATCTTTTTACAAAGAACGATACTGTCATTAATTTGCAATAAAACGTTCAAACCTAACACAAAATGATCAGACCTTTAGGAATATATTTCGGAATAAGACTTCTTCACAAAATTCAGCAGGCTAATCTATTTTTAATTTTACTTGATGAGGCAACAGATGTGTGACACAGACCAAGTGTCTGTCATTTGTGGTCTACTATTATCATAACATGGTAAGTGAAGAGGTCCATGCAAGTGTGGGCTGTTCAGTCAACAACTGAAAGAGATCTGGAAGACATGTTGAAGTCACAGCTTGAAAAAAATTCAACTTTAACGCTAACATCAGAGAACAAAGCAATGACAGGGTTCCCATCATGAGTGGACTTTACAAAAGTTTGGAAGTGTTCAGTCTAGGACTCTTCAGCAGAATGAAAATGCCCTTTTATAGCCTGCTATGCAAACCACTTTGTTGCTTGCAAAATTGAAACTCTCATTTTGCCCCCATTTACACCTTAATTTCCGTATAAGAAGCACGAATGGTTTCAAGCGTATTTCACATTTTCAGTATGTTGGTGGTGATGTACAGGGAGGTCCCAGCACAAGCATTGCTGGCTATGGGACTAAAAGAAAAAGAACCCAATGAGCTCAATAGACTGAATGGGCAACGGTCATATGTGGCGTTTCCTAAATTCTTAGAAATAATCAATCTGATGAATGTTATTATGGAAACTGCTGTTGCATCAGATTCCCTTCAGCTCCAAAGTCTTGATCTTCTGCATATTAAGACATTATGATTGGCACAATGACACAAATTCAACAGCCCAGAGCAGATGAGGTATTTCGCAATCTGCATCTGAGAATACTGTGTAGGGGCGGAAGAAGCAGATCTTAAATCTCCAAAGAAATCCCTAGTCAAGGAAGAAAATAGCTTAATACCAAAAAAGGCATTGTCATCTGCCAGCTTTATGGATATGAAGAACAGCAGAAAAGACTTTTAACAGAGCTGAAAGTGTTTTGTAAAACTTAAACCAATCCTAACAATAATGTGTAATGTGTAAAAATGCTACTGTGGATGAGGAAAAACGATCTTTGCAACACATTCCCCAAGCACTGTGAAATTCTCGCAATGTACTATGCATTTCTTCCAATATCAGCAGCATTCCTATTCAGTTTGAAAGCCAATTTCGACAAATCTGCAAAGCCTTTACAGTTAAGAAAGACCTCTTAGACATCCCTCATCTTTCCACTGAGAGGGATGTTTCGGTGAGTCAAGATGAGTCAATGTCCTCAAGCACAGGAGCAACAGTAGACGACTACTATAAAACTGCAGACTTAACTGAACAATCACTTGCACTGATTGATTGAGTTTGGCCATCAAACGGCAACTGGGAAGCCGTAGTCATACTCTGCCTGAGGAGCTTTATATGCAGAGAATGTAAAAGAGTTAGAATAGTATTAGAAAAGAACATCAGGAGACGTGATCGATGACACATATTAGCATAAGCATATACTGATTCCCTTTGGGGATGCTTAATTATTTAAAAGTCCATTTTTTAACTTCTATGCGAATAGCTGTTTCTAGGTATTTATTTAAAAAATACAGAAACATGAATCTTCTTAGACAATGTTTTTCTTTCCACATGAAACCACCAGTTTGCCAGGGCTGCTGTGTAATTGTTTTTCTTTCTCAGGCTAGAGTGATTGTAGAAGATTCACTGAACGTGGAGAAATATCAAGAACTTTCCACCTTGTTGTGACCTACAGTAGTGCCACAGGGCATGTTAGATGGAAGTGTGTGTGCTTCACCAAAATAATGCCCCGAAAACAATCGTTCAAGATGGCAAAAGACTTTCTGCAAAACATCTGGCCATCTCAGTCCCCAGATTTCAACCCCATCAAGATGCTGTGGATTGCAGAACACGATCCTGTATGTGTTTTTTTTAATTCCTCTCTCAAAAAATGCAACAAATATTTTCAATACACTCAAAAGCCACAACCAATTCAGGATGAAAGGGCAGGCAAACAAAACAATAAAATGATGGAACCAAGAGGCATTTGTCAAAGTTGAAAACCTGTTTGTGCATGTCATTTTCATTTAACATTTCAATACATTGTTCTCTTATGAAGTAGAATCTCTAATTCATACCTTTCAATAGCACTACACATTTAATTATACTTTTCAATAGACTTAAAATTGCAGTTTATAGCCATGCAGTATATACTGTAGCATGTATATACAGTCTAGCTATAGTGTAAGAATTGCACAGCGTAAATGTATAAACATGGTGTACATTATACTATACTGTATATTACATTTAGATGTTGATAAATATCTGTTAAACTTACTGTATTCCATGCTTCATTGTTTTTTTAAAGCTTGTTGATCTTTTTGGTCTTCTTTTGTGATTTGTATGTTTTTTTTATTTCACTTATTTCAGGAATAGATATAGTTAACATTTTTGTTGTTTAGGTAACATAAACAGATATATTCTTTATTATAATATTTAAATATATAATATTTATAATAATATTTTTTAAATCACCTTTAAAGTTTGTTTCTCACCAATATAAGAGATACTTGTTAAGAATCTATTAATTGGAAGAGGTGATAACCTGCATTAAATTCTTTCATTTTCATGTGCACTGTTTTCATTATCAGTGGGAATCAGATGTTTTCATTTGATTTTATAGAGTAAAGTAACATCTTTACAGATTAATTATAAGACAAAATTGATTATTAAATTAGCAAACTATATATATAGTATACAGTATTTGAGCAATTAGGTAAATAATGAAACCGCTGTAATTTGACCTCTACAAATAAATGCAATAAAAAATTCAAATCAGACTTAAACAATTATTAGTATATCCTTTCAATTTCCCATGCAATTGAACTGATTAAAATTTAAATTCCAAATCTCCACTACTGTAATCAATCACTCTACTCTGCAAATCGAGTGCAGTTGTAGATGACCAACTGCCCAAGTCACTACCCACCTTCACCACAGAGTGGTAGGAGAATAATAACAAGAACTGAAAATTAAGGCCCTGAACACGGGGAATCTCTTCTTGCAATTAATGATTTTGTTTTGTCCTGTGTCTTTCATGTTAAGTGGTTTCTGGTGGCTTAAATGGTGATTAAGGGCTGAATTTAAAGTATCACCCGTCCGACATCATGAGCCCCCATAGAGTATTAATAATTAACCTTTCATGTCATATTCGCATTTCTGTTGATGGGCTTTTACCTCATTATGCTGCCTTCTTCCATTTCCGTCACTGCTAGCACCCTGGCAAAGCCGAACGTGTCACAGCACTTGCGCAGCGCAGGCAGGACACTCCGCACAGTCTCTTCTGACTTTCACTCTGGGAAACACGCGACTCCAGGGACTTCTGAGTTCTGCTGCACGTCTTCACTGTGTCTAGCAACCTCCTCTGATGCTTAGCACTCCAGCAGAGATGCCACAGCGACAGAGATACAAATCACTGCTACAGTATATTCTGCTCCATCAGTAACCCCTTTTCACAGGAGAAAAGATGGTGTGATTCTTAAGCCAAGTAACATTTTACTTCAGAGGCACACAGCAGATTGACAGTATGGATTCCTTTTCTCACTTTCAGAGAAAAGCTCAGTATCATTCATTATTTTATTTCCAAGCTGCATGAGACTGAAGGGCAGACACTATGCATCAAAGATGGGACAAATAAGTTTATTGTATCTGAAAATTACTCCACTCGTCACTTTGGCCAGCTACTGAATGCCTTAATCAGGGGACTGAAACCCATAATTTTACACAGATCCAACTCGTCCGTGATTGAAGACAAAGCTGCTCTTTTGTAAATGTGCTCTTGTGTTGTTTATTGTACCATCTGGAGCTGAAATGAAACAACAAGTACTGCTACTGTAGATCTCCTGGCGTGTTCCCAAAATAATTTGGGGGTGGAAATAATTTTGAGATATTTCAGCCCATAAAAAGTCATTCTTAAATCACGCGTATAATGTGTGTATCCTTTATCTAACTTTAAAATTCAAGGCAGCAGTGCGGAGTTCTGGACATGTAACTGAGAAGCTGTGGGCTCAGATCCCTGGCGGGTTACTGCTATTGTACCCTTGAGAAAGGTAATTTCAGTTAGATTGCATCAGTAAAATGTCAGCAGTATAAATGTAAGGGACTTTCGATAAAAGCATCAGCCTCATAAATTGAGAACAGAACACTAACGCCTGTACCCTGGATTCTCAATGCAAAAAGACGTGACTGGTTTCAAACTGCACCTAAACTCAGATCATGTTTGGTTTTCCAAGTCCTTCTGTTAGCCAGCAGCTACTGTATATAACCTTGCAGCTCACAGCTGGCAGCCCACTGAAGCTCAGCAGGTGTGAGCCTGGTCAGTACCTGGATGGGAGACCTCCTGGGAAAAACTAAGGTTGCTGCTGGAAGAGGTGTTAGTGGGGCCAGTAGGGGACGCTCATCCTGTGGTCTGTGTGGGTCCTAATGCCCCAGTATAGTGACGGGGACACTATAATGTAAAAAGGTGCTGTCTTTCGGATGCAATGTAAAACTGAGGTTCTGACTCTCTGTGGTCATTAAAAATCCCAGAGCATCTAAAAGAGTAGGGGTGTAACCAAAATTTCCCCCTGGCCTTTACCCATCATGGCCTCCTAATAATCCTCATCTCTGAACTGGCTCCATCACTCTGTTCTCCTCCCCACTGAGAGCTGGTGTGTGGGGAGAGTACTGGCGCAGTCTGGCTGCTGTTGCATCATGCAGGTGGGGCTGCACGCTGGTGGTGGTAAAGGGGATCCCCATTACATGCACAGTGCTTGGTGTGGAGTGTCCAGAAAAGCACTATGTAAGTGTAAGTGGTTATTATTATTCTGTCAGTGTTGGAGTGGGAAGTCAGAATCCAACATGGAGCATTAAATGACAGATACGGTAGGTGTTTTGTATTAAATGAAGAGAGGAAAATAAAGACTTCTTTTTTTCCTGCTGTGCAGTAAAAAATATGATACTGCTTTTACATCAACAATATGAGTACAGTGAATCGATAAAAAAAAACTGTGTTCTGTTGTTTTGTTTCATTTTTCAAGACTGAAATATGACAATTCAAAGGTAATTGAAAGCACAAAAGCTCACGTCCCCTCCCTCTGTCAGGGTAACTTAATCAATATTTGCTATAAATTTAGAAATATGAATTAGCAAGTCCTTTGATATGAAAAGTGACATTCTCTGCAACAATAATTTGAATAATATCATATTGTCATCAGATAAGTACTGTAAATTAAATCTTTTAAGTCATATTTTTCAATGTAATAAAACAATTACTGTCTAAAAAATAATGCATGTTAATTACAAGTGATTAAAAATAAATTTATAGCTGACATTAGAAGTAATGTGCATTGCCTGCCATTACTTAGTATATGCTATTTATTTGAAAGATTACTGTCATTATGTTTGCATGTTTCAAATTACATGTAAAGGTACCAGGAAATAAAATCTTTAGCAGGAAGGAAGTAATAAGCTGTATCTTGGCTGGCAAAGTGAAAGCAAAAAACAAGAGTCTCCACTGTATTAACCAGCATAATATTTGAATATTTGAATATGATCAGATTCATGAAAATGATTTGACCTTCAAACGCATCGCTACATCACAGAAAGACCCTCTTCACAAATTCCTTAGCAAAGGCTCCTGAGGAGAAAATGGAATCTACTACTACAAATATTTCAGCATTATTGCCTTTTTAATTTAGTTTTTAAAGTCGAATTGTGATGTCGTCATAGTTACTACAGTACGTCTCTGTACTGTACCTATAATTCTAACTGAAAATTCACCTTTATCTTTCATTTGTGTAAAACCCCAAAATAATATAAATACTTATAAATTAAAAACACATGCTTTAATCCTGAAAAATATTTAAATAAGACAGTACCAAAAGCCATCAGTAAAACATGCTGCCAAATGTTTTACTATATACACCTATTAAACAGCAGATTTCTGCAGTTACTGTAAGTGTAAAACATGGCTTGTGTTTATCCTACCTTGACTGGATCCAGCAGTGTCTGGGACCAGGGGAGACTGAAAGCTTATATTGACCTTTAAAAAATAGATTAATAAAGGTCAGAAAGCCTTTGAGCTCAAGCTGGGTTCATTCCCCATCCACTTCACAAAGGCTGAACAGTAGTTTTCATGGCAGATGGCTAAGAAGTGCATGTACATGTAACATGTTTGTATGTTTCCTAATTTAAAAAAATGGGATTCATGAAAAACAAATGAATGACGACAAACTCAGCACATTTTAACAACATAACATAAAATGTGCTTTTTAACACAAAAAAGAGAACTGGCTCATACTGTATACTACATTTCAGTTAATAGGTTCCCCATACAGTTATTGAGAATAATAACAATTTAATTGGCTGCAAATATTAAAGTTCATGTGAGGCTCATAATCAAATAACAGTGCATTTCTGTGAACTGGGACCAGCCTGCTTGTTGTTAATCATCTATTTCAAATGGGGGCAGTGCCACTACAAATAGGAAGACAACACAGCTGGATTGTAATGTGAAAGTATGGAGAAGCACACACATCAGTCCACCCTGAGACCAAAGACATCATGCATAGAGCATGAGCACTAAATGCTGTAATGTAGTTTTAATCGAATGGCTGAGGATTTGTCACAGCTCCAATGTCATGTGTGACAATACCGGTCATGCTTGATTGTACAGAAAGCACATACTGTATAAACCTGTATCCCCACAAAGCACATTATTTATTATAACCGTGCAAGCGTTACAGTGCATTCAAATGCATGGAACATCAAAATAAATGTGTCCAGCACATCTAGTGTGCTGACAATGTAGTAATGCAGGTTTTAAGATCCCTGCCACAGGCAAAGGAATTGCTCTGTGATTACACAGTTAAGAACTCTCCCTTCTGTGCCGCTCAGTTGAAACCTTCACGACCCCACATGGTCTAATTCTAAGTTTTTCTCTACCGTATCAAGTTGCTAAATCTGCTCTAAGGTCGACTGATATGATTAATAGCATTGTAATGTGCACCTTCTCAGCTGGATGAAACATTGGTTGCTCAGAACTAATCCTGTTTTCGAGGACGCAGAAAACGTCAGTGTCAGCTAAATAAATCGTGCCTGTTTAGTATTGCCACTCAAAACTGCTGCTAATGTGTTGTCATTCTGAGCCCCAGCTTTTTCATCCTCACTCAACCATCTATTCTGAGAGTGACTGCCGTCCCCAAAGGCACAGCTGTGTCTGCCCTGTTGTTGTTTCCAGTGCCCCAAATACAGTGGGATGATTTAACTGGCATCACAAAGATGCATTTCTGTAGCCTTTTTATATAGACTGATATTTTTTATCTTTGTGTGCTGAGTCCATCATTTGGCCAAAGTACGTTTGCAGTGTACCCTCTGGTACTGTAACTTTAATCTACCGGAAAGGAAAGGGCATAAACTATACAGAATCCTAAAACGTAAGATACACACTTACACAAAACCCTCCCACAAGAAAACTACAGCACATTAAACAACATGAGATAAAAACAAAGAGTCAAGAACATCCAAAATAAACTATAAACTGAGCTAATAATAAGTGCTTAGAACTGCAGTTGTCACATTCATTTATTAAATTAATGTGAAAGATAAGCTACATTTTACAGTAAATTGCAAGACAGCTTCAGAAAATGAATCTCATTATGTTTGTCCCACAATTGTAATCTGCTCCTTCTACCTCAACATCAGTCGTGGTTACAACAGAGATGTTTCAATATATAAACTTTTCCCTTTGCGTATTGCAGGCTAAAGTAGCTCCCAACTCAAATGTCTTGTTGAGACGGTCTCTGTGAACTGTTACATTCTTCTTCTGCTGATGCTGCAGTATTTTATAAGATGGACATACCTGTACAGAACTGGTCTGAGCTGAACTAGGAGAATGCTGGACACAAGGGCTGCTATGTAAGTCTATACTGTGTTATATAGGAACGAGTGCTGTGAAACTAAGTAACCAGTTGTATTAAAAGAAGTTATTTTTTGGCAGAGAGGGAAGAGGAAGATGTATGTGAATTTGGAATGCGGCAAATCTGATCAGCACAGGGAAGCGTGAGAGATCACAGAAAACTATTGAAGGACTGTTCTAACTTACTCACGTTGAGAAAAATACACCGATCAGCTCCTTTTAAAAGCTTCTTTTAACTTCTGAGATGGACTCCTGCTTCTTTTAAGGGGAACCAGAAAAAATTATCCAACCGTCTCAATATTTGCAATACGATGGATGAAAAAGCAGACTATTATACATCTCTAAGACAAATGCACACATGAGACTCTAATGGTTTAGTCTTTCACATTTTCACATTTTTCTTTGTAGGCCAATTAAAATGTTTTGTCACTACATTCTAAAATTTTAAAATATTCTTGACATACTGTAACATTTTATGTCATGTCTTCTTTGGGAACCGCATTGCTGTTATTAGAAACTACTGGGTTTAGAAGAGGCTTTTTTCACTAAAGTGCAACTGTCTCAATTCTTTAAACACCTGCCTCATTCCGTATTAATGATTATTTAATACAAGAAAAAACTACTAAATGGTAAACTGGTAAATAGTAAACAAAACACCACAATCAGTTAAAAAAAGTGTCTTCCATTCAGGACCTTTTTTTTCTTGAATGGGATGATGTAATGTTTAGTTTTCTATGCATATTTGTCATTTTATTGAAGATTCAGCTTTTTATTGTAACTCCTTATTGACAAAGAACACAAAAGCTTTGACAGATGAAGGTTGACAATTACACGGTAAAGGGCTTTCATTCTCGACAACATTAACATGACAGAATCAAAGTGCCTAAAAGAAACCCGGGAAGAAGTGTCAGGAAACCTACAGTACTACAGTACAGTACGACAGTAAATGATGTAACTCTGCCCTGATGTAGGACTGTTTTTGTGGATGTTTTCATAATTGTATCAATACAACATATCAGGATTCACAAACCAGGCCCCTTTTCTCTCCCTCTGTATGTTATCTATGGTATATAACTTCTCTAAATAACCTTTAGGGTGGTCTCTAAACTACATTGTTTATTAAATGCAAAACCTGGCCGAATCAAATAAATGCTTGGCTAATAAAAAGAAAAAGACTATATGCGATTTACATTCCTATGTGACTGCATTAAATTAAACTGAAATGGGCTTTGATTTACTCTCTGGGGTTTGTATTAACATTGACTTAATATTGTACTGTACTGGTTTTCATGATAAAATACAAACAACACTCTGTTAGTCCTCTCCAGTGCTAGAAAAATAAATTAATCCCTTTTTTTAATTGTGTTGTCAGTCCTGACTGATAGAAACAAAAAGCAAACAAAACAACAAATCAAATTAAAGTCTGAATTAATGTCATTCTTTGATGTTTCCCCTAAGTCATAGGAGCTCAGCTCCAGGTTTTGTGGGCTGGAATTCAACAGGTTTTCTAGGTCTTTCAAGTCATTAACAGCTGAAGACCTTTGGAAGGTGCTAAATCGGTCCAGGTAAGTTAATGATGAACTGAATTGGGCTGATAAAGGGGAAATGCAACACTATTTTTATATTTCAAGGTAAGAAAGAATCAGCTTTCATGAGTGCATTTCAAACCACAATAAAAGTAAAATATGCACAGTAACTTGTAAAACATCACAAAATAGACGACATTTCCAGGTATGCGACTGAGAACAAGATAGTAAACTTGGTGACGTCATGCAGCCTTATTGCCTCGTAAATGAGTAGGCTTGTGAATACATCTCCTTGAATTCCATAGAAATACTGCTCTCACCTTCAGGATGGTTTTGGCAACAAACACTACTACATTAGTCATTTCTGTGACTAGTGAGCAGGAAGGGCAGTATCACTTTGCAATTCATGTGAACTCAAATACAAGTTTGTGACAGCATGGCGACTTACAGTCCTTTCACAAAGTTCACGATTTTCTAAAACGTCAATGAATTTATTTTGTTACTGAGCTTTGATAACCAATCTGAGAAGTTGGAACTGCAGTCCCCCCCTTTAAATGCAGAGGTGCAAGGAAAACCTGTGTACACCAAACCCCTCCGGGACTGTCGTCCTAGAGCACCACTGCTCTAGGCGCTGCTCTACTCCTGTCACCAAAAAGCAGAGTATTAATATTCCTGCTCTGACACAGCTGTCACAACACCATCGTCTCTCATCCAGCAGACCTAGCAGACAGTTTGACAAAGTTGTAAAACTGAAGAATAGATCACCCTGCTCGATATTTCTCTGCCTGGCCTCCCTGTGCTTGTGGTCAGTAGGGAGACTGAATCAAACAGCCCTGTTTTCTCATTTTCTCATTTGCGCTCTCTGGGCTGCAGCAGCTGATCTGTTAGACGATGATGTACTGCAAGGGGACAGGGAAGTGAAGTGGCACGGAGTGGTTTGTGTGGCAAGTCAGGAAAACGAATTCCCTCCCTAGAACGCACTATTGTGAGCCTCTGCTTCTCTGAAGTGCACGGGTTATCAATACCTCGGCTGTTCACCTACAAGCGCTTACAAACAGTACAGCACGCAGGTGCCACGCAGACTGCACCCCCCCCTGTCGTCCCATAAAGTCACCACTGCCAAAGGCCTGACCATGGCCATCTGCCCGGCTTGTCCCACAACACGCTGGGTCCCCCAGCTCGCCCGGGTGAGGCAGATTAAAACAAAGCGTACTATTATTTCTCGCTTTATTTATTTCTTTGTGATACTACTATATGCACTGTATATGTAAGTATATATACTGTACAGTATATACGTTACAAAGGAAAAAGTAAAGGTTTATTCCATGCTGAAACATGGTGACACCCGAAGAAGGTTCCACAGCTGAAATGTTGCGTTCTTTTCTTCTCTTTTCAGTTTGGAATAAACATCTAGATCTCTTCGTTGTTCCTTCTCTTCCTCCCTGGTCTTCCTGCCCTCTTCTCTCTCTAAACCAGCTTTCCATCTCTTCACAGGGATCTGTTCCAAGACCAGGCTTTCTAACCACCTCCTATTCCTTTACAGATGTTGTCGTTATAATATCATTCCTAAAGGTACACCTGAAGAAGGCTCGAAACGTTGTGTTTCTTTTCTTCTCTTTTCAGCGTGGAATAAACCTTTACCTGTTCCTTTGCAGCCTACGCATGCAGATGCAGCTGCCTACTTGAACTACTATACAGTATATATCCTATATAAGTATATATAGTAAGCATGCAAGCAGGTGAGGGAGCCCCCTCACCCATTCTATATGACTGAATATTATATTTTCTTGACAAATTCACAACTTCTCACTTTGTATTCTAGGCAAAGCCTTCCACTGACAGAACGCCCAACATCCTCCTGGTACATAATAGAAAACTGACAAGGAACTGACTGCCGTTTTCTCTGTTCAGTTGCTTTTCTCTACTTCTCCAACTCCCTTCCCTCAAGTCCTCTTGTCAGTTCTTTAACAGTTTCCAATGGTGCGCCTAATTACCCCCCTTTCATGTTCCAAACAGTCATGGCTCCAGCAAACCCTCAATCAAATTGCAGCAAAATAAAAATAGGTCCAGATCTGGATTTACACTATTTTAGACATCCTTCACAGTGGCTGGATCACTCTATTCATATTCTAATTCGTATTTCAAATTATGCTTCTCCTCGATAACTGCAGTAATACATTTATATTCTAATACTGTGCATCGCTAAAATTTCAAAATAAAAAATCGCATTTCTTATACTGGCACTTGCTCTGTCGTCGACGGGAAAGCTTTTCGTTCTTAGCAGAAAGGGAGGCCTGATGTTCTGTTTATACCCTAAAAACCCAGAAACAACCTTCTTAATGCACAGGATTCCCTCAAATGCCCCCAAAGTGCATATTTCTCATGGTGCAGAGCCAGCTGGGAAGCTGTCAAGAGAGACAGAGCTGGCCTGTCACACAGATAAGGCTTCTACAGATATGATCGCAAAAGATGGTAATCAACACTGAGCCTAATCTGAAAGGGCAAATTTAAATTCTGAGTGCTCGCTCTTGAAACAGCCTTGTCCTGTTGCAAGTATGTTTCTCGGTTAGGCGTCAGCTCGTGGTGTAACACAGTCTCCAGTACTTATACGCAAGACGTATGAATAAGAAATATGCAAGAAAGGGTAGTATGTTAGAAAGGTACGTACTGTAGGAAGGGCAGTAAGACAATTTCAAGGAGAGGGTTCCATTTGCATCTATGAAATGGATTTAAGAATTAGGAATCCTACTCCTTGTTTGGAGCGATTCCAAACACACCCTCGACTGTGTACTGAGCTTTTTACCAAGCTTTGCCAGTTGCAGACACTTTCCTGCTCAAACCAGCACATTGTCTTTAATTGGCATCTTATTTTTAATCCAGCACAAGGTAGTCTACTTGTCTGGTTTTTGTCAGAAGGTTGATATATGTCAAATGTATGTGTTAAACGCATGTCAGACCTATGCATACAGACAATAAACATTAATCTCTGTTGTTTACATACAATCAAGTCAAAAGAGCAATTCTATCTAGCCTAAGAGAGATTTTAGTGAGGCTGTAGGCAGTGCTTCGCTATCCATGGTCCTGCATTTGCTCTTTTCCATCTTGAATGGGTGTATTAGGAACAATGACACAAACTGAACTCCAAAACCTTTTTTCTGCACAAGGGGAAGATGACATGTTTGTTAAGTGTTTTTGTTGTTTGAACGCTCCTGCTCGGTGGTGCTGTGTTTGTCTTGTTAACTTGTAGGTCCAGTTACAGAGGGTGTACACTGAAGGTATTATCAGGCTAGTAAAGGGCAGAGTTTAGGGTTTAACGTCTTATGGCCTGTCAGGGCTTGAAAATTATTTCCGCCAGTAAAAAAAAGTGGAAGCTCAAAGCGGAGGAGGAGACATGATATGAGACTGCAGGATCGATGTGGGCACTGGCCAGAGTTTATCTCACAACGAGCCAGATGTGAATAGTGGTTGATAACATATGAGCACTTCTTATTTATTCTATACAAAAACACTCAGGCCAATGTAGGGTTAAATGGGGAGCAATCTGGAGGAGTCATTGTTTAAATGAAAGCCTTGATGAATGGATCTAGAGCTCCTTCCTGAAGCCTCTGACCTGCTTCATGTTAATGAAAACATATACAGTATGATTGTTTTGCTACACATTCAGGTTTGTTAAAGCACGCTCCATTCCACGAAGGTCTATGTTACAGGTGCATTGCACACTTGTGTGACTTGTGTGAGAAGCCGGCTGTGACATTGTGTCTTCTTCAATTTAACAAAATAAACCGTGACTTTCCACTTCTGTTGTATATTCATTGTGATTTCATTAGGATGATATCTGCCAAAATGCAACAAACAGAACCAGTATGGGAAATTTTGTGACTTCCATAGCAAGGTTAAAATTCCTGTTGCAACCTTTCACAGTACATACGTACAGTGGCACATTTGTTATTAAGGGATTTGATTTCTTTTAATGGAATAAGGAGTCCTTAAAGTCAGTTTAAGAGCACAGACGATTGACTGCACATTATAGTAAATCTAATTCTACCGCACCTGGCAGAAACAAAGATGAAAATATTAACTATCACCTGCAAAATCATTACAATAATAGGGCTATGATTTATATTAAAATCTATAGCTCAAGCTAGGACAGTTTCACATTCATAAAGAAAATATAGTGACCTTTCAACTTCAAATACAGCACTTCCATGTAAATGCTGTTTACATAGAAAAAAATAGATATTCCATCCTATTTCATATCTGTTCGTCTAATGAACAGCATGATCATAACACCTGTTAAACCTCTGGTAGAATAACAGCAGAATACTGTTCTGTGAGGTGATGGCTAATTGAGGCATGATGGCAGCTTGGGACTCAGCTACTGTACATTTCGCAGAAGGCTACGGGGAGTTTCTCATCAATCTCAGTCACCTGATCAGTAACTAAAAGACAAGAGCTTTAAGGAGGAGGAGAGACAAAGAGAGAGAAAAGGAAGAGAACTCAGCTTTGGAAGAGTGAGCTATTGAGACAAAGGCTACAGTATGTAACGTGAGTTTCTGAGTTTTGACAGTGTTTGTATTTGCAAGGTATTAAACCGTTCACTTGCCTGGTCATAACAGAGAGGGTTGAGGGAGTTAAGAAGCTCGAAGAAGAGCTAGGCCTTTGTCTGTTGTGGTTATTTTGCATTTCCATACATCCATTCTTAACTATTTTATCCAGTACAGGGGCAGCAAGAGTCTAATCCTGCAAGCAATGGACACCCTGGATGGAATGTCACACCATCACATATTTTGTGTTCCCATCCACCCACCCATCTTCACTCCTCTTTCCCTGGTGAGGGTCGCGGTTTCTGCAGGCCGAGTAGATCAGCCCAGACCTCCCTGTCCCCAGCACCAGATTCCAGGCGCTCCCAAGCCAGCCGAGAGATACAATCCCTCCAGCGTGTCCAGGGTCTGCCACGGGGTCTCCGCCCAGTGGGAAGTGCCCGGAACAGCTCCAGCGGAAGCCCGGGGGGGGGGGGGGGGCATCCTAACGAGACGCCCAAACCACCTCAATCGGCTCCTCTCGCTCCGGAGGAGCAGCGGCTCTGCTCTGAGGCTCTCCCGGAGTGCCGAGCTCCTACAGCTCATGACCACACATTACCCCCAGCTCCTGACCATACATTACCCCCAGCTCACGACCATACATTACCCCCAGCTCCTGACCATACATTACCCCCAGCTCGTGACCATACATTACCCCCAGCTCGCGACCATACATTACCCCCAGCTCACGACCATACATTACCCCCAGCTCGTGACCATACAGTACATTACCCCCAGCTCATGACCATACATTACCCCCAGCTCCTGACCATACATTACCCCCAGCTCCTGACCATACAGTACATTACCCCCAGCTCCTGACCATACATTACCCCCAGCTCACGACCATACATTACCCCCAGCTCCTGACCATACAGTACATTACCCCCAGCTCCTGACCATACATTACCCCCAGCTCGTGACCATACAGTACATTACCCCCAGCTCCTGACCATACATTACCCCCAGCTCACGACCATACATTACCCCCAGCTCGTGACCATACATTACCCCCAGCTCACGACCATACATTACCCCCAGCTCATGACCATACATTACCCCCAGCTCCTGACCATACATTACCCCCAGCTCGGGACCATACATTACCCCCAGCTCGTGACCATACATTACCCCCAGCTCCTGACCATACATTACCCCCAGCTCCTGACCATAGGTGAGGACAGGGACGTAGATCGACTGGTCAACCGAGAGCTTTGTCTTCCAACTCAGCTCCCGCTTCACCCCCACAGACGGGTACAGTGCCCTCAGAACAGCTGACGCTGCCCCGATCTGCTTGTCGAGCTCACGCTCCCCTCTTCAAGATCCAAAGATACCGAAACACATCCACTAAGGGCAGCTGTTACCCCCTCGCTTGGAGAGAGCAATCTACTCTTTTCTGGGAGAGAAACATGGCCTCAGTCTTGGGGGTCCCAAGTGGCAGGCGTAAGTGGAAAAGACCTAGACAGACTAGACCCTGGCAATGGAGATTTTGTGTTCCCTTACACTAAATAAAGTGCATCAGTTTTGTAACCTATGGCAGCATTCCTGTCTGTTTTCCTGGGAGACACCTATTAAAAAATCTATTACAGCAATACCCCACCCCTGGATGGGTCACAACATCTACGTTTTTGTACAAGATTTGGAAAGTCCACAGTACGTTAAGTCCTTTGACAATCAATTACAGTAAATTATTGTTCTATTTTTCAATAGAGCACCAGATTATTTCTTCTTCAATAAGTAAAATTTCATTACTCATTTCCTGCATATAGTGTACAACTATCCCCTGGGACTGTCATAATGGGATCTTTAAAATAGGCAGGCCCAGGCCAACAGACACATCAAATACAGGTGCAAGATTCAAAATCACCAGTGCAATCTATGTATTTATACTGCAGTGAATAATAAAAAACCTTCAAACCAAACAAACACCAAAAGAAAAATGTCAGCTCCTTTTTTGACTAAGTAAACTTGAAGTCCCTCTCTATTACAGCCAAGCAAATTAAAAGCTTACTAGCCTTAAACAAGCGATTCTCAAAACTGTCTCTCTCCACTGAAGCCCTACACAAAATTTCTAAAAGTTCAAAACTCACTTCAATATTCCCCAAAACTCACAGATCCATTGGGTCCACAGTCATTCCATCTCCTTCCTGTGAATGGTGCACAGAGTGCTTCTGCCCTTTGCCCTCTGCCCTTTGCCCTTTGCCCTTTGCCCTCGGCCTTCTGCCCTTCAGATGGCAGACATCCACTGACTGATACATGAAGCCTCTGTTAGCCTCTCTCGTCTTAAGCAGTCACCTGACCAACTGTCTTCCTTCAACTGGACAGATAACTGAGAGCAGCAGCTCATTCCCCCATTCTCACAACATGTACAATAATTGATACATTGTTTCACTTAAAATTTCTGCAAAACATTTATAGAATATACAGTATGCAAACACTTGTACCTTCCATTAATATTGTAAATTTAAATACACTACCAATACCTACATAACACTGAACATTTACAGTTTCATATACTGTATGAATTGGGATCTGTCAGCAGAAACCTTATTCTGAATAAAATGGATAAAGACCTCATTGAGCCTACCAGCATTTTGATATACAGAATGGAAAAGGATTTCCCATTAATTGAATCTGGTAGTGTTTAAAGAAGTGTTTAAAGAAGTTACAGAGAAACCCAACTTCAACAGCTGCCTGTTGATTAAGTATTCAGTCATGTTATAATTGTTAATTGTGTTACCAAGGCTGAATGTACTTCTCGTCTGACTGAAGCAGGAATTAAGAGTATTCAGAGTGCGCTTGTAATAGTGCAAACAGTCTGGAGACCAGATTAGTATTTATTAAGATAAATCAATGATTATCGATAGCTGAATTGTATAAAATAATGAAGCATTATCCTGTTTACTGAATACTTTATTTCACACTGAAATTCAGAATTTCCATTCTGTTTTCATGGCACACACTACAAGTGAGAATGATTAAATGTGAAGGCATAAACTGTAGACACAGTGAAAGGATTAAGGATGTCATTATCCTGTTTCACAACAAGGGGAAAATATTTATTTTAAAGCATCTAAAAACTACAAATCAAAAGAGTCCACTCAGCCCATCTATTTTGTTTGACTGACAGCAGTTCATTGATCAGAGTTCATTGATCAATCTTATCCAGCTGTTTCTTTACGAAAAACAGTGTCTGCTTCATCGGCACGGCTGGATAGCTTGCTCCACACACCCACAGACCCTCGTGTAAAAAAACATTTAAATACACTTTTGCATAATTTACTAGTACCCTGTGGTTTGTCTTTCACAATTGATCTCTTGATTTGAATTCTACAATTTTAACTATTGTGACGCCACAGCGTGCCCACTATTTCAGACATGCCCCTTTTAGCCTGTTGGTGCTTTTGTTTATTATTATTGATAATAATAATAGCATACACTTATATAGCACTTTTCTGGACATTCCACGATTTACAGATAATGGGGTCTCCCCTCCACCACCAGTGTGCAGCCCCACCTGGATGATGGGACAGTAGCCAGAGTGCGCCAGTATGCTCCCCACACACCAGCTCTCAGTGGGGAGGAGAACAGAGTGATGGAGCCAGTTCAGAGATGGGGATTATTAGGAGACCATGATTGGTAAAGGCCAATGGGAAATTTGACGCTGGGGTAACACCCCTACTCTTTTGGCCTGGGAATTTTAATGACCTCAGAGAGTCAGGACCTCGTATTTACGTCTCATCCGAAGGACAGCGCCTTTTTACAGTATAGTGTCCCCATCACTATACTGGGTCATTAGGACCCACACAGTCCGGAGGGTGAGCGTCTCCTACTGGGCCCACTAACACCTCTTCCAGCAGCAACCTTAGTTTTTCCCAGGAGTCTCCCATCCAGGTACTGACCAGGCTCACACCTACTTAGCTCCAGCAGGCTGCCAGTGGTGAGCCGCAGGGTGATACTGCTGCCTGCATCCACACAGTCTCCTTCAAGAGTGAGGCCACGGCCTCCCCACCAGGGCAACAAGACATGTGTAGCACCATAGTCAGAGACCTTGGGACCTCGGCTCTCAGACTCTCAGGCCCAGAATCTCTAACTTCCTAACGCCCCCATCCCTCCCTGATCCCCTCTTGCGCTATCGAGCCCTTTGCTTGCGGGTTCCCGAGCTCGAGGAGCTTCACCCACTGCGGGCCGTCTGCCTGGTTCTTTTTGGGAAGGTCACATGGGGTCCCTCGCATTGCCAGGCCCTTCACTCACGGACTTCAGTCTCGACAAGCTACGCCCTCTGGTGACACTCTTGCTAAGAGTCTCTCTCTGCTTCTAGCCGCCACAGTTGAAGCTCCCTGCTTCCTGACAACACACATGGATCTTGCCGCTTCTCCACACTACGATGTCTGCTGGCCCTGTTGCGTCCAGTCTAGCCTCGGCTCTCCCAGTCTGCCTCCTGCCTCTAACGCCCTCCTCCTGACGCCACCACGCTGGGTCTCACACTCTCCCGGTCTCCAGTGCCTCCCCCCTAACCGACAGCCCGAGTCTCTTTATGGCACCTCACTCCTTGCCGAGACTCAACACACTTGCAGTCATTACAATACTCACGTGACCTCTCTGGCCTCTCCCTCTCACGCCCTTGGCTGTGCTCCTCACAGCTGCCACCACTGCTTTTATACACTCGTGCTAGCACACCAGACTCGCATAAAACAATAACTCTCCCACACCCACAGCAGCCTCACCGACAGTCCTGTCCTCACACCACAGCCGGCCGCTGTCTCTTTAACTCTCAGATCTCGTAAGGCTCCTCTCACTACACAACTTCTCTTAGAAAGCTCTCCTCACCAATCGCTTCTGGGACCGCCGCTCACATTCTCACCCCTTGTCGGGGATATCTCACGGTTTTTCACCCCAGTCCCCTCTGGGAGTGTTGCTCCCATTCACCTCTTTAACTGGGTATAGCTGCAGCTGCTAGTCTGCCTTCTCTCTTCAAACGTAGACACGGTCTTGTATCAGTGCCTGCTGCTGTTCCTGCTTCTGCTCGGCTCTCTCACTACCAAGCCTCCTCATACCAGAGCCTGATCTCTCTGATCTCCCACACCTGCTGTCTCTTGCCGCTAACACAGGACTCTCCTGCCTGCTGGATCTCTCCCTAGGCCGTAGCCTGCCTATTCACGCACTCCTCCCGCAGCTAAGCCTCATTAGTTCTGATTCCTCCCAGCTGTGTTTGCTGAGGCAACAAGAGCACCACCCATTAAAGACACCACACTCTGGACGGCATTACACAACATATCCTAATAATTTGTTGGCCTTTTCACAGATTCCCCAAACTGATGTAAAAATGTCCTGATGAATAACACATAGGTACAGTACGTGTAAATGATCTCCCATTTACATAAGAACATAAAGTTAGCAAAGGAGTTAAGATCATTTGTCCTGTCTGCCTCATTTGGCTTTTCAAAGGCTAAATTGATCAGAGGAGCTTTTGGCTGTTTCTTGAAAGAAGCAATGTTATCAGCTCCAGCAGCGCGGCAGAATAAAATGTTCTATTCTTGTACAACCTTTCATCTGTGTCTTGTGGTTCATGTTTCACTGTTGAATCTGAAGAGGTCTTTGGGGCCGACTCTACAAATGCCTTTGAGGATTCTGTCAAATCGAACGAGATCCGCTCATGGTCTTGGATGTCCAAGAGGGAACAGTTGTGACTTGTAGATTGTCAACATGAAATGTCATCTGCCAGATGTCTGCCCAGTCTTGAATTCTGGCTAAATAATTTTGAATTTCCTTTGCTCCTTCCCCAGTGTTTGCAAATCCCTCTGTTTTGCTGCATTTGACTAATTTACTAAATCTATAACACATCCTCATTCCTTCATATTTGTGCTAGTGCACAATTTACCCTCTCCTCTCCTCCAGATGTTTCTCATCAAGTCCTGAGAAAGTACCTGCTTGACTGCTGGACCACAATGCCATAGCAGCCCACAGAGTGTCTGAAGCACGTCAGCCTAAACAATACTGGAATATTAATTGCAGTTTGTGAGGTTACCCTTTTGCCACTCGTGTGTAAATGAGAATTCACAACTGTCTCTGGGGACTTTCATGGTTATGGTACCTTTCCACACAGGGCAGCCATTTGATCATAAAATTTGCCACCCTCACAAAAACTGTAAGTGCCATTTTATGATAGTGCTACAGCTTTGAATGCGGTCCCATAGGGGCTAAAAGCGATGCGTGTGTCAATAATGCTGAATCATCAGTAAAGGTATCAAATTCAGGCTGGGCTGTTTAAGGTGATTCAAGGTTTCACAGTGACTGCTGTATTCAGTTCTCAGAATGCCTTGTTAATAGCCGAGAAAGGTTGAATGCTTTAATGCTAGATAGCTGTAACCACCCTCCCTACTTTTACTGTATCACTAAAATCACAGGGCAAATAGGGTAATCATCAGTTCAGGTGGCTCGAAAAGATGGCATCTAGCAAGCACAGATGTATGGCTTTAAAAGGAAATACTTTAAATGCAGCATTTTTAAAGATTTATATCCAGTAAATCCTTTGAAATTTAAATTATAGTTCTGGTTCATGTCCCTATTGCAAGGTCACCTTGGCCTTTGGCTTTGAAAAGCTTTTATAGTCTTTAAAGCATCTTCCATGCATTCCTTAGTGGCCTCCTGGACTGGGAACAGCTCACCGGATTGTTTTTTAACAGTTCTTTTTCAAATGGTTTCCATTGTCTTAATTCTAATTGTACAACAGTGACACAGGAAACCACACAGAAATAGGTGTTCCTTTACTCTAAATATTTCAATGTGGAATTAAAAATAAAAGACACACCAGGCATTCAGATGAGCCATAATATTTGGGCATGTTTCATATGAATGCAGTTTATGTTTCATTTTCAGGATATACACTATATGTTATATTTATATCCATTATGTATGATATAACAAATATGTTACCATTATAAAATACAGCAGGGGTACATATTATTAATTGCATGTTTGAAAAACATTTAACTATTTCACTATTAAAACCTTAAGGCCACTATTGTTCCTGGTAAACCACTTGTTCTCACCAATACCTAAGAAGCCACACGGTGAGTTTCTCTGAATTAAAATACCAATAACTCATCTGCATAAAATTAAGCTGATATGTAGCATACATAGTGAAAATGCAAGTAGTCACTGATCCAAACATTTCTAGTTATAAATTCTAATAGTAATTTATTTTAATGTCTCAGCTGAGTGTTTATAAATTACCTTCATTCCTCAGAGACACTAGGATGTTAGTTGTTTGATTGGTGATATATTTTAATATCAATTTAGGCGCATCCATGTAGATTAATTTTAATTTTAATTTTTAAAGCCTACACAAGGAATTAAATGCTATTTTGAAGATATATTTTTTTTGTTTCCAAATGATATCTAAAATTATCTAAACCACTGCAATGAAAACACACAGAACTTGGGAGCTTACATGAAAAAAAATACAGTACATACGTTTCCAAATCCTGCTCTGACACAATAAAATCATATTTCAGAAGTTAACTGAACAGTCTGGGGTTTGGTGATCACCATTCATACTGTATGTACCCATATGAAATAAAATTACTGTGATAGAAAATAATTCCCAGATTTTTTTTTTTAAAGTAGCTTGGAGCCTTACATTATCCTCACATATACTGCATAACTTAACACAGCACAAAGATATTTCCAACCTTTGGATGAAACATTAAACCGAGGCTCAGGCTACCTGCTCCTTCAATGCCACACGGCCCTTCCTGTCCTGGGTAAATTCTGTCCTGGGCTTGAACAAGTTCGCTCTTAAATCAGCTGGAGATGGGGCATCTTGCTTCTCCACCTAGTCTGCTGTCTACTGGGGCTGCTGGTGTGAAATGGTTGTCTTGTGTTACCAGGTGGGTGCCACAATTCAGTAGTGGATGAACTGGGTGCCCTTCTATATGTAAAGTACTTTGAGCCTTCAGGTTGAGAGGCACTACATGAATGCAACAAATTATTCTTATTCAGTTTCCAAATAGCTTTAAGTATGAACTCATTTTTAGTTTAGTCACTTTTTATTAAAATTGTAATGCTTGCTGCGATCCATATTTTAAGGCAGACTAAAACATAAAATGTATGATAAAATACATACTGTATGACAGAAGATGCTGCATAAGAAATTGCATAAATAGTCAGGCCTACAGTCCCAAGTCCAACCTTCAGCACTGCCATCTGTTTAACAAGCGCTCTTCCAACACTGTCCTTGGATCATTTCACGGATTGAAATTATAATGCTATCAGTTTATTTTGTTGCGTAACATACTGTACTATATCCGAATTGCCTGAGAAATTGTCACTTAATTTGCAAATGCACGAAGATCAAAGCCATCACATTAACAGGTTATGTGAGTCATAGCTCTCAGAATATTTGCGGTGGCACAGATGAAAATGCCTCACAATGGCAAAGGACTAACCCTTACTGGCCCTAGAACAGAAGAAAACGCTGCACATTTCATCAGAGGAAACATCCAAGAGAAGGACGAAGGAGTTGTGCAGCTCAGCTGCCCGGAAAGTACAACACAGCAGATCGTGTACAGTTTCCAAAACAGCAGTCTACAATAACAGCTTAGATTTTCACTAAGAGAAATACACAAAGGACACACGGGAGAGCAGCAGTACCAACACAATACATGGTGAAGGGCCATAAATATTCATAACAAAAATGTTTCTTGAAATGTGTAAAACAACCACTTCAATTCCATTAATATCACCACTAGTCAAGCTGGCAAAAGCGCAATTTGTGTAATATTTCAAACAGCAGGGAAAGACCAGGACAAACAGTGCTGTTGCTGCAGCTGTAGTTACAGTACTGTATATACTTAGCTTACTTTCTGACAGGACAATGCGGAAATATTGTAGATCCCCTGGATCAGACTACCGTGAGTCTCTATCACATGCTATTAGAAGTCAATCAATAAAACGTACGTACATACTGTAGTACACTACATACTCCAAATACTGCGAAAGCCACTTACAATCTTCCTAGGAAGGTTAGCTGCAACCTCTGAGCCTATCCCAGTGTGGGGAACAATCCTTTAGACCGTGGGCACTGTGTGAGACACGCACACACACACGCACAGATACACAGGCACTATCTAGTGTCACAATGCATGAACATGAAGATTAAAAAAATGATTTCTTTTCCGTGCCCCCTAGGTTTGCTTGATAAACAACACTCACTTGTCTGCTAATGGTGTGCAGTGGCTGGTCTGCAGGGAGACATATCGGGATCTCAAACACTGTTAAGAAACAGGGCTCTTGTGGCTTCTCACTTGCTTTACAAACAGTTTGTATTCGTACTTTCTCATTAATTCAAAATGCGTATCCTTGCGTTTAGTATGCATTCCTCTACGTTTGCTCCAGTAAAAGCTGAACTATGCACAAGAGGAAAGTGACTTAATCTCAAACGTTTACACAGCATGAATGCAAATATCAAAGAAGACAATGATCTGTTCTGAGTTGCCAAAACCCATAGTGAACTATGTATTCTTGTGTACTGTATATCTTAGTATCAATGCAAATTGAATCTCAAACATCGATGCATGCATAGTATGAATTTAAACATCTAAGAAAATAACAATCAGTTTGGACTTGCCTCAAACCCATAATGTCTTCTTGAATATGTCTTACTGCCTCTACAAAGTGGATTCTAAAAAATATGGTATTGTACATTGTCAGGCTTTAACAACTCTACAAATTGGAAAAATATCTTGACATGAAAGTACCTGACTTAAAATTGAGGGGATTTAAGATATCCATATATCTATATAACAATATAAAAAAAATTGTGCTGCTTCTAATTTTGTTCTAGTGACTGGTTCCCACCAGGAACACCTTGTTCAGCAAAAGAACAAAGGAAAGCAGGTTGAAGTGGAACTCACCTTTTCAAGGAAGCATAAAAGGAGGTCAGACAGTTACTGGTGGATCAAAACAGCCTGGCCAGAATGCACAATTAGGCTTTGTTTCAATTCTCACATGCCTTACAGAATTGTTGGAAAATTACATACAAAAACAATACAATACTATAAAAGGTGAAAATCTGCAAAAATGTTTTAGCAACACGACTCCAGACAATATGATGTATGATCGCTTCACCTTAAAAAAACTGACTTGGCTAATACAGTTTGCCCAGTGTTGCAAATGAAGTGCTACAGTGTATCCCATGTATTGTAGGAGGCTTAGCTAAAGCCAACATGAGCATACTGTACCAGTAATGTACTTAATCAAATAGATTGTAGCCATGTAAGTAATTAGATTCATTTCTGTTTGTAGGCCAATGGCATCCTTCCAAGAATGTATCAATAAATCCAGAAAGCTGCTATTAGTACAAAAATGTTGCCCATTGATTGTGGCTACCTCATCAATTAACAGCTTCTTCTGTACTGTAAATTTGAAGGATGGGATTTTTATTGTGAGGCGAAATGAAATTAACATGACAGCCTGCTCCGTTCCGCTATTTGAAGCAAGAACTAGTGAAGTACAGTACATTTTCTTTTAAGGCAGCTTATCTTGACCTACCTACCTGTACCTGTACGTTCCTGGGATATCTTCCTTTTGTGAGCCATACTGTATGTGTCTTATATACAGTGTTTCTTTAATCAGCACATATTTCATTTGATGGTCTTTTGTACTGTAAAAATGACTGGGTTGTTAAGTTTATAGTGTTTTTTACAGTAGACTATAATCCATCCATTATCAGGAAGCAGCCCGGAGTCAATGCTGCAAGCCCAGGGTGCATGCTGGGCTGGCACTCCAGCTGGGGTGCCTGTATCACAGTGCACTGTGCACACACAGTCACTCACAGGGACTGCTCACAGGCATCAGTTCCCCTCGCCAGCGAGCCTGTAGCAGGTGAAAGGAAACTTGACAGGTGGAGGTAACCCACAAGGTCTCGGGGACATGCAGACTCCACCGAGAAGGTGTGCCAGAATCAAGAACGGGGAGTCAGCAGCAGCAAAAACACAGTAATGAAAAGACAAAATGGAAATACAAGGAAATCGTACCTTCATTTGAAAACGCCTCGCTTTCTTAAACTTACTGACTCACAACTTCAGCTGCCCCCTCTTCCCTCTTGATCTGTTTTGCCCCAGTTTGCACTACTGTGGTAATGCTTAAAGAATACAAAATTCTTTAAGCAGTTTTAAGGAAGCAAGGACAGACCCATCATCTATTTTTTTCTTCATTTTTCAAAGCACACATTTTAAAAAAATACTTATTTAAAGTCTTGTAAGTAACATTACAATAGACTTTTTAGCATTTGTTGCCCTTTTTTTCATATGACATTACAATTACTATTTTATTTACAAATTATTTTCTCGTTTTCTCATTGTCATTATTTCTCATGCTTTAGCTTGGTTTGTTACCAAGTTTATTGTAGATATTTAATCTTAATCTACAGACTAAACATATTTTATGGATGTATTTATACAGTACATAAGACTGCCCAGCTGCCTGTGTGTCACCAAAGTGACTGAATATTTTAGACTAAATGCAAGACATGCATTTAGAACTGGCATTCAACTGGGTATGCACAGTGAATATCATCATTCCAACATATTGCTCCTTGCTGGCCCATGCAAATTCAAGTGAGAGCACATAAAGAAGATGTATACACTACTCATTGGAGTTAAACAAAAGATGCATACAGTACATTAAGAACTACTTGTAGAAAAATGTGGGAACATATTGACAGTAAAATGGAGATTTCTAACATATCCTTTAATGTCAAGTTGTATAGTTGCCTCTTAAATGGTAAACATGAGTTGTATTCAGTTTCTTTCAATTCGTTTTTATAATTTACAAGCCTTTGAGACATCTGCACACTGCATACAATTTTCTGACTTCTGTGAGACCTACAGTATGTTTTTATCTCCGGCTTTAGAGTTCAGTGCCTGTCATCACTTCATGTATCTCTCCAAGAACAGAGACTCTTCTTGGTTTAGATTACTAATGTAAAGAGCAAATTTGTCTTGAATTCAGTATAAATGGTGAGAAACAGTATTTTCAGATTTTTAGAAAACCTTCTTAAGCCTGATTTACATGACTAAACCGGCATTCATATTTGCAAAACAATGATGTAGAAATTACAGTCTTAACTGCTTAAAATGAACTTATTGGTACAGCAATTGTATAAAGGAATATGCATTTCACGTGTTCTTTGTCAAATAAAAAATTAATAGCCACATAAAATATTAAGTCTTCATTATGAAATATTAAATATTTAGTCCTCACTAATTACTGTATTATTAATATTGAGGTATATTAAAACATATGCATATAGAAACCCATAAGATAAACATTTGATGGAATGAAGCTAGACTTATTCCTAAAATACTTCTGTTGGGTATAAGAGTCTTTCATTAGTACTACATAAAATCCCTCAGGTGTTCCTGTCTTGCTTGTTACATGGGGTTGACAGGGTCTTAGTTGGCCACAGATGTTCCTGCCTGTTGACAATACTTTGGGAGTCTGGTGAAATTTGATCCATGTACTGTACCTGCCAGTGACTCTTCCAGAAAACTCTCACTCTAAGAAAGCTGCGGTATATCATTGCAGTCATAAAAGTGTGTGGAATTCTGGGCCTTTTGTGTTTGCAGACATCACCCTTGGACATGCCAACTCGCAAGCAAACATTGCTCTGGCATACATGTACTGCTACACTTTTTGTCATTTCATGCTCAGGAGGGAGCAAGAGAAAGAATAGGGAACATGAGCTCCAACAGTGTGAAAATACCACACTCAGACAGGTTGAACGATCTAATTAGTGTTGCATAATTAATAGTCATGACATGAACGAACATGTTGTATTTCTAAAGGTATCCAGTGTACAGTAGCATCACAGTAAACCAAAAAAAAATTAAAAATCAAGTTTAAGTTGAAACATGACAAATAAAAAGGTTTTTATTCTTTTTGCTATTAGGTCTTCAATTTAATGTCATACATTCTACAGTTATTGAAGACAAGACGCTTAACTACAGTATGTATAAATATTTGTTATCATACAGGGTAATTCTGCAACAACTAATATTAATGAACTGTAAAACCAAGAATTACTGTTGTAAAAAAAGTCACTACATTTTCTTTAAATAGTAACAATTAAATTTTTAATTCTTAATTTTAAAGTCAGTTTACCTGTCATAACATATAGTCCAAATACACCAGAATAATGTGGAAATTGTTTAATACAATATTTTGCATAGAAATATTTAGACAAATACTGCCAAATACAGTAACAGACAAGCGTCTCTAAGTGACATGTATAGATTGAATATAATTAACTCTGTGCACTTAGGAAAATAATTAACTCCAATTAAAAATGCCCTTTGAGATTCGAGGAACATAATTTGCCAGCAACTTTGCCAGCTAAAATATTTCTTGCTCACTGCATTCTTCACAATGTTAAGGCATCAAGGCAGTCTGGCTGGTTTCAAATTGCTGTAAATTCTTTCCTGTGTGCATTTCTTTCAGATAATATAATAATTTAACGTGCTTTGCTGCTCCGTCGTTTGATGCCAGAAAAACACGGTATCCAAAGTACATTTATGTTGTTTCTGTTGTGCATATGACTTGACGCAACCTTGTAGAAATATGAAAGAACTGTCAGCCAGGAAAAAAGACGCTGGAGATCGGGCAGACTGCATGGCATCCTTGCCAGTTTGGCATTTCACAGTCACAGAAAGTGTCTAAATATTCTCTGGGATGAATAAAAGTACAAAATACAAAAAGCATTTTTAAGTGGAAAGAATACAATAGCCAATCTGTTCACTGAAGGAGGATAAGTTGTAAAACTCAGTTATTATCTTAAGTGCGGAATCACAACAGGTTTTAAGATGTTTGAAGGGAGACAATTCAAAATCACTACTTTGTCAAAACCTTAGGAAGTGTTTTGGGACACCAGAATTGTAACAGTGACCATAAAATAAATAGGGATTTCAGTTTTAATATTTCCTTTTTTGCCTCAGGAAAGACACATGCTTCAGCTGTTCACTCAGGTCTGAGTGATAATTGTTTTAGAGAGTGTTTCATTTTTCTACAACTCTTTCTGTTCAAATGTCCTGTGCACCCCTGAATGCAAATAATAGTATAAATCCTGTCATCAAGGTTTTAGGCTGGATTTCTTCAAAATCTACTGTGTCCACACTCTAATAAAATTATAAGTGACAGATATTTTTGTCATACCCAACCGATTTGGAATCATCGGCTTTGTGTTTTTCAAGTCTCACCTTGTAACTACTGTACAAACCCTCCACACTCCATTCAGCAGGCTGGACTAGGCATGATCAACCTTATTTTGTGGATGAGGACATACAGTATAACATAGGGCTTCCCATACATGTTCCAGAGAAACCTGTGACCCACAAGCACAGTTGGTTTTTGCTAGAGCGCATATCAGACAACCAGAGCATATACTGTACTAGTCTCACTTTATACACAATACAAAAGCCTATCTAAAAATTCTTACATGGAACCTATTTTTAAAATGCAAGGGTAGATCATGTGATCAGTATACCAGGATAATAACCTGACCCTGAAACTCCTGTTGCCTTTTTTACTTGTCAAACCAGATGGGTGGGATACAGAAAACATTCCACACTTCCCCTGCTCAACTAGGAAGAAACCAAAAGAGTTTGACTCTGTTGAACTGGCTAAGATGGGCCACTTCACCGGAATGCTTGACGGAGCCCAACTGTCACAGCTCGTGAAAGCTGAGATGGTGACAGTGAACCCCTGGACTTTTACACATTTGGAAAAGTTGGTCTACTGTGCTAGAATTATTTATGTTTTATTAGAGGGATTTTTTCAATCTAACATTTCACACCTTTGTGGTGTGTGGGGCTGTACTGTATCTGTTTTGGCTATGTGTCATTACGGCATAAGAATCACAGATCAACCAGGCAAGGGGATTGAAGACATACACACTCTCCTTTTGCGATGGGCCTACCTGGTTTTGTTCGTGCTGTTGTTTAGGATGGTGTATGGGGGGTGGCATTTTGTACCCTTTAAAAGGGTAAAGTAAATTACTTCATTTCTGTTGCTGATATTTTGTTTCCATGCTTCACTTCTGATGTGTGTTATCAATCCAAAGCATCATTCATGCCTCTTTGACACTGGATTTGGTCCTTGATATACATGAGCAACATTTCTCCTTTGTCCTAAGAAGACGTTCTCCTACCAAACATGCAAGCAATCTAGATTTATAAAGGAAAAATACTAATTATTTTTTATCCTTAAGAGGCAGCTGTTAGGGCACCTTTATCCCTATCCGAACTAAAATACTCAATTCATAACATGACAAAGGGTAAATTTTGTCTTATTAAATGTAACTCTGTTGATTTTTTTCTGTTTTTTCATTAAGGTCCCTTACTGCTTGAAATTATACATACAATACTGACATTAGGAACAGCTGATTTCAGAAGAATGTTAAGGCTGCCATTATATGGAGATTTTAAAACAAAGTTTAGGAGGAGGTCAAAATCTAATTTCACCCACTTCTGCTCCCTTACATACAAATATCTCACCTCCTGAGCATAGCTTTGCAAACATCTTTCTCACATTCACTGTTTGCTTTTGCCAGAAAGACACCTAGCCTCCTTTTTCTCCACTCTGTTGCTCTTGCCAGCTCTTGGTTCAGTTGTCATCCGTTAATCTCCTCCCACTCGCTGTTTTTTCCAACAGGGCCAGACCCAGCAATCAGACTACCATCCACCACTTTCGAGTTTCCACGTCTACCTCTCAATCTATCACTCTCACCATGATGTCCTCCACGTCTCTCCCACCCACACCCCAGAGCTCTCGAACCACTGAGCCCCCAATACAATGAAAAAGGATGGCGCCTTTTTACACTGTAGTGTCCCCGTCACTATACTGGGGAATTAGGACCCACACAGACCACAGGGTGAGCGCCACCTAGTGGTCATGCTATCACCTCTTCCAGCAGTGACCTTAGTTTTTCCCAGGAGGTCTCCCATCCAGGTACTGACCAGGCTCACACCTGCTGAGCCTCAGTGGGTGCAGGGTGATATGACTGCTGGCTGTGTGAAACACCAATAATCTTACCAAAGGTGTGCTGAACAAGTGTTTCATTTGCAGGTTAATCAGTTCCTGTTAGATTCCCTTATTCTCTCTCTGTTGGTCTTGAGGTCCAGTGAGAGGTAAAACAAGTTTTCCTTACTCGCCCTCTGGTAGGATTCTTGTGTGGGCTAGCTCTACTACACTTCTTGCTTTTTAACACCAGATAAATGGCTAAAATGTGATGGTAGTCTAATTGATGACATTTTAAATACTGCCACTGCCTTTTGTCAGAGACTGATTAATGACATCAGGAAGATTTATTGTCTACAGAGAAAATTATTTTCTACTCTTTTTATGTGTCATTTATAATGTGAAATATCACAGGGCTTGTGATGATTATTGTCATTCAAATCTGATCTTTTTTATAGTGGAATATTATCTACTTTATAGTAGATATGTTTTCACAAGTTTCTTAAGTCAGAGCCTTAGAGATTTGTTGTTGGTTTAAACAGTAAGCTATTAATTTCACAGCATGAGCATGAGGAGAGCTGCAGAGCTATTTTATATTGTATTCCTAACTCACTACATTGCTTATTTCAATTTTTCTCAGTCAGCCGAGCTGTATCAGACACATCCACTTAGGTTAAATGTGTTTAGAAATTTCACTATTAAATTGCATTGTTCATTTTGCATCTTTTGGATCCCCAGTGTCTTGCTTTTTTTTGGCAGTTGACTTTTTTCTTCATAGTAGTGGATATAATTATAGTTTTTAATAATCATTTGGCTTTCTCATGCAACACCTTTCAGTGTAACTTTTCTGATGTAACATGGGAGTGTCTTGAACCTTGTCTCTTTTCAGCAGGGGGTACCGTGGGTGTGCTACACCCCTTTTATTACCCTTGATGTGTTTATGCTCTAAAGCTTGCTATAAAGCTTTGGAGTGTTTGCAACCGTGTTTATTAATGAACATTTAATACTGTACTGATTTGTATAACAACCGCACGCAGCTGCCATTCTTTAAGGATTCACTGCACCACCAAGACATTTTACATAGTAGTGCAGTCCTACTGTACATCAGGTTATTCAAAAAAATAAAAATTGCGATGCTGCACTGAAGTCTGCGGGATATCTACTGACACCTCGTGCTTCTTAATGGGTGCATCTGTACAGTACCACAGTAGAAATCTGTAAGGAACATTTTAAATAATGACAGAACAGCAGTACAGGCCATCAGATTCTAGAGTGAGCATTAGATGATTACATGAGTGGCACATAATTCATTCTAATTATCAGATGGCATAAATTAAAGCAATTAGTACATTGAATAATTTGTCATAGTGTTAGTCAGGAAATTTCTTCATATATTCCAGTCCTGATTTAAATTACCCTCTCCAAAAACTATTGATTGATCACTATTGTATATTTTATTTGTCTGAGTTTGCTTTCTGCTGTTGTTAGAGGATGGTGTAAGAGCTGAGACCAACAACCTGGGTGTTGCATGATGTTAGATGTGCTCTTTATGCAGGTATTTCATACTGTAGATAATTCCGTGACAAGACTCTTAGAATGTGTTCAACACATTCACTAAACACTGACATTATCACTGTAGGGAAAATTGTTGACCATTGTGATATTCTTTATGTGTAACTTCCGTTAAAATTTGAATATATTGTACATTCAGTTTTGAAAATTAACTTACAATTTGTTTGTTATTTAATTGCTAAATTGTTATTTAATTGCTTCAGAGATGTCCAGCTTTGGGCCTTGGTTCTTGAGTTTACTCTAATGCATTTAAAGATGAGTATCTACGACAGATATTTAACTACATGTCACAATTGATTCTTTTAAAGGGGTCTCTTGTAACAAGCAAACTTTAATTTCATGCTATGTTAAAACTCTATGGTCTAGAGGCATGAAAAATCAAAGACCACCACAGGTCAATGAATCCAGCACAGTGGACACTCAGATTGTATTTGAAAGGCACTGCAATTCACTGAATTTAATCAACATAAAATAAAATTGATTGAAACCTCACTTTGAGAATAAATCTCTTTCTTAGTAAATACAAATATCATGCAGTAATTGACCACCAGAATTAAAACATCAGTTTTATGAATCAGATCCATAAGGACATGATCTAAAGACTCCAACGGATTAAGGATCTGCTGGGTCAATATGCTATTACTCAACAGTTAACAGCCCAAAGTAAAAATGTTAGCATACTATACAAATTCAAATCTAGCCGTTACCTAAGAGCCTTACTCTCATAATATTAAGTACAGTATGCAAGGACAAACAGTCTATAATTTTAGTCACCACATTAAAGAAAATATATTGATGCTTTAGAATCAGTCCAAACAAGAGTAACGAGATACATTCCGTGCCTTAGGGGGAAAGGAACTGAGACTATGAGTGGATCTAATACAAGTTTTCAAAGTCCTCAAGGTCATTGAGTAAATCGAGTCAGCGGATTTCTTCAGCATTGTGACAATCATATGACTAGAAACTTGTGCAAGTTAGTGCCCTTAAAACCAAGAATGGGAGTCAGGCCTTTACCCACAAGGTTGTGGGAATGAGGAACAACCTACCCAGCCATGGTGTCTTTGAAAGATGAGATCTTCAGATCAAATGACCACTGACTATCACACGGACTAAATGGGCCAAATAGCCACCTTTTCTCATATTCCGATGTTCACAGTGAACTACGTAATGAATGATACTTATAATTTGATGCTGGTTTTAATCCTGCCGTTGCTGTGAATTGTTCACCAGTTAAACACGGAGAACCTGCTATCTCAGATGTGAGGATGTTACGCATGTAGTGGCTCACATTCAAAAGTGTCTCCAAAACACCTGAAGTGCCATCACCGTAAAGGTTATCACTAGGTGCTGCAAACATATTTGTTTTGTTCTGTATCTATCAGCACTAGTTACGCTTGCACTTGCTTTTCACAATACGACAAAAGACAATAATGCTAACATTTCAGTGATATCATGTGGGCTGCACACACCTTTGCAGTCAACTGGCTAGTAAAGATACAGTACATGGAACCTGACTGCCAAGAAAGCATGCACCTGACCGATATTATACAGTAAGTAGTGCAATCAGCCAAACTGATCACTTTTTCCAGAGGCTACTAACACTGAGTGGAAGCAGTACACAGGTATCTTTATCAAAGGTGTAGGCTTTGTAACAGTTCATGAGAGAAAAAGCACAGTGATGGCATTAACCAATACAGAATGGCACATGCACTATACAACAAGGAATTTTTTCGTCTTTCTCCAGTCCTCTTGGGTTTCATGCCAGCAGCTTTTTTGCAGCCACTTTTGCTACTTTTGTTGCCGCTACTCCAGCATTTTCCTGGCACTTGACTAGCTCCTCTCTTCCAGATTTAACCATTGCTACAGGCTTGTTGCGGTTAGCAGTAGGGGCTGTGTAAATGTCACTTGTACCTCCGTCTCACTGGCTGCGCTCTGCAGAGCACGAAATTAAATCTGGCAGAATTTTAAGGCCCTGTGTCATGTAAAGCAGAGCAATCTATAAATTCAAGAGCATATGTTATGACTACATCACGACACACAAGCTTTTTATTCCCTTGTTTATGGGTGCACACAGAAGTAATCGATTTCAGACAAAAACCTGAAAAGCCACATGCAAATAAATTTGGTGCCGCTGTTAAAGCAAAGTTTCAAATGATATTGTAACACGGTTTGTGCCCTCAATCTTGTGCTATTCATTTGTTTTCTAACAGAATCACTTTACACAAAATAATTGAGTATTTACAGTTTATACTTCATATCTGTTTGCATCTGATGGTAACAGTATAAAAATCTATCAGAATTACTTTGTCATATTTTGATTTTCAAGTTCCTGAATCTGCTATGTGTACATTGCCATTGGCTTAAATATCACATTAAGGCTCTGTGGGATTCTTACTTCAGTCTGTGGCATTTCCATTTGATTTAGATAAGGAAACATCAGTCAACACAGCTTGATTAATGAAACTATTTTTATAGTCAGTTTTATTCCCTTGATGCCCTAATCTGCATGGCTTTTATATTAACTGATGGCTTCCATTTTCAACTACCCAACACAGAAGAATCATTGCACAGGTCTTGATGTTAGCAAGTCGGTGTCAGGGTAAAACTGTGAATTTGTTTACACACTGTACTTTTACACATAAATCATTTAGCACCAGTACGCTAGCACTGAAATTAAGCAGAATATTACAAAATCTCTAATCCTTACTCTTCATTTTTGTAAGTTCGAATGGCTTTAGGCACCCTGCGAAAAACTGGAGAGTGGGATTTGTTTGGACTACAGGAGAAAATTAAAAAACCTAATACATGTTATTCCCAATGCTGGCAGTTGTGAATAAGTTATATTTAGCATAGAACGTGAATAAAAGCATACTTTTATAAACTACAACGTCGAGGAGAATGATTAAACCCAGAAGCCCATTTGAGGAATGTTGCCTTGTTTCGCAAGACTGCAAACAAGGCCAGGCCTGGTCAATAGTGGGACAGGAGCCAATGAAAACCAGGTGGCTACTGTAAGTGGTTTTGGTGGACCACTAGTTGGAATGGTTCCAATGTCCAAAACAGGAACCTATTATTGTGACGGGACACTGTGCTATAGGAATAGGGGTCACATTTAAATTGAAGTCCATATGGGGCCCACATAATGTAGCCTTTCTAAAATTTCTCAGCAGCTGAAACAATTTGTTCCTTGACCAAATCTGCAGCACTGCTGTGCGGCACCAAGGTGGGATGGACTGAGTCCCTCCCTGTATGCTGCTCTGAGATCCTTTGGGAGGAAAAGAGCTAAAAAAACCCCGAAACGGAACGTTTTCTGTATTGTTTTAATCAAAACTTCCATTATCCTGAATATAAAATATCCGTATGCAATACTCATATTTAAGCGGAGATTTACATCAGCTTTCCTTATGAATTTATTTAGTATTCATTTAGAAACTTGTTTATCCCTATTCTGTTATTAATCATTAGCGGTATAAGTGAGTTCTTGTTGTTTCAACAGTTTTCGGATTCCCATTGCTAATTGTTCTTCACAACAGTGGACACAATTGCCCTTAGCTTACATTTGGACAGCTCCTGCAGCATGTACTGTATAATGTGTCCTGATTGTGGAATCTGGAGAGGAAAGCCCTCAGTTTAATAAGATTATTATTTCTTAAACCAAAAATCGTAACAGATACACAGATGTTTTAATTTGTGGGCAAGTCACACTGCTAACACCACAATTATCCTGCAATTACAGTAACTGTGATGAGCTCCCCTTTCAGCTGATGAACAGGCAGAAGAGTGTGGCTCCCTTTCCGCTTTGCTTACTCCATGCACGACTCTGCGGAGCTGAAAGAAACACTGATGTGCTGAAACGCTGGAAAAAATCGGAAAAATTCCACCGATCCTCCCGTTAAGCCTATGCAATTCTAATTTCTTTTTTAATAAATCAGTCAAGTGAAAAACTACTTGTGCCTTAAAGCAGGCAAAAATAACAGAGAATTGCGGAAATGCATTTAAAGTGAAAACCAATGTTATAGTCTGTTATAGGAACTAGTCTCAGACTTTTGTCATCTTGCATCTCCCAGCATTATATATCCACTCTTCTTACATCAGGGTACCCTAAGAGCCCACCCAATTTTACTGTACCCAAATCATTTCAAAGCAGCCCCTCACTTTCTTCTAGTTTTTCCTGGAATGAATCTGTGCTGGTTACAGAGAGACAGCGCTCAGATCACTCACATCCTATTTTTTACACAATTGCCCATTAAACAGATGTCAAAAACGATATGGATAGCCGTTGTCTTTTACACTTCTCTCCTGCAATCTCTGGAGATTAAGCATCTTACCGTTAGCCAAATAAAGATCACAATCCAGTGATGCAGGATCCATGTTGTCTAGCCTGGATAATAAGAAAAGCTGCATCACAATAACAGATGACCCTCCTAGCTAAATAAGCACTTCCTGTTGCTATAGAAATGTGAGCCTCAGACATCAAAGACTACCTCAAAATGCATCCCCAATGCTTCTATGCCCAGCAAATTAGAAAGAATTTCAGAGTAGCCTATCATTTATTAATCAACCATGTTCATACTTTCACTTGGCAGAAAATATAAAATGCGCTGCTAGCTAGAGAATAGAGAACAGACCACCAAGGTGTCACGCTATTTAGCCATTTTGCCAACGCACCATCAGTGACATTAACACACTGCTTCAATCGTTACTCTCAAATATATTCCTTCTCCGCTTGAATTCAGAAAGTGCCCTCACTGACGTGCTAAGTGCTGCGCAGTTTAAAATCAAGGTTGGATGGTATGGATTTATGATTATAAGAAATTGCTTTTGGTGGCTCTGCACTGCTTGTGGTCTGACTACAAACTGTGTGATGTAGTAAGATACCATGAGTAGAAAAAGTCTCCTTATCTTTTTTGCTCTGCAGCCTGAGCTGAATCTCAGCAGCCTTAGGCAGGTTCTATCGCACCAGTCACTTTGGCACATATAATGAAAATGCTCATGATAAGTGAGCCACACAAAATCAATCCACTAAGAAGACACACCTATGGTAATGCACTGCAAAAATGTGTTACTCCAACGCGAAAGACGTGTGAATAACTCTCCCTTCCCAGTCAACTTTTGAAATGGAACAGACCATTTTATATTAGGAAATATTGTTTTTACAGCACTCAGATATTTAAAAAATAAATTTAGATAAATTTAGATAGATGAAATCTGGTATAAGCCTCGACCTAAAATTCAATCCATCTTAAATCAGCTTCTGTTAATGAGTCCCCCCTCTACTGTACAAGTCCAGAAAACACAAGGTTATTTACAATCTTGCAGTTAGTGTTTTGTAATTTGTCCTCACGCTGGGATTACACCGACTGGACCCCTCCTGTAGTAGGCTTAGAGGTTCTGGCAGTTCAGATGGGGAATTTATGAACAGTGAATGGCTCTAGCCCTGAAGACCCTTTGGTTTCCATCAATGAACTGCAATCTATGTAACAGTGATTTCATTTGTTTGTTTGTACACACATTGATTTGAAGTAGGGAAACAATACTTTTTAAGTTTCCAGGACTCATTTTCATTAAAAATACGTAATACCAATAATTACTAACCCTGTTTCTGAAATAAGAATACAAAAAATATTCCTATGGAAATGCTTGTTTCACGAGCCACGGAACCTTATTTTCCCCATTAGGTATTAGGTCCCGAATTCACCATTCAAGCACACTTCAAGCAATACAGAGGCTTTACTGTTCTTTGACAGGGGCATGCACATTTGTTTCTATGCTATGATGTCACTTTCATACATGAGGAGTAAATGATATTTTAGGTAATTTTGGCCATAATGTACAGAAGCTATGAGCCTCGCTAGGACAAGCACATTGAAAACAGACAGATGGATGATTCATTGTGACCAAGAATTAAAAGAACAGATATTTTAGTAAGTCACCTTGCCCAGAAAAACAACAATTGGAGCACATACTGTTTATAAATGATCTTTAATTCTGAAGCCTTTTAGTTACAGTACAGAGGGACAAATGATTGTTTGTTCTTTGCTCAACGGATACAATTATAAACTCTAATAAAACATCACCATGAAAAGTAATTTTAAAAAGAGCTCACAGTTTTGTTTTGCACAAAACGAATTATAATAATATAAAACTATAAAGGACCATTACATGGGGTAAAATGATTAATCCTGAGTTGACTGAAACCATTGATCACAAAAAACCAAAGCCAATGTCTAATTCCTTAGGAACATTTTCTATTTCCAAAGAAATACATTAGAAAATGAGAAAAGTTATTAATGAGAGGTTTCATCTACCCTGGCTCATTTTGTTCTTAGAAGCTAATTCATCCAAGGATCTCATGGTTTTATTATGAAATGCAAAGATCAAATTAAAACATTCAAAATAGCAGAGAAGAGATTTACAGTGAAGATTGAGATAACCAAATTTTGTCTCTTTCCTAAGTGCTGAAAGATCTGGAGATGAAAGGTTCACTAACAATGGAGCAGACTGTGGACTGTAAACAGACACTATTGCAACCAAAGATACCCACAAATCCCAAGACAACCTGAAGCTGAAAAAGACACAATGAACTGAGCCAGGAAAGGATCCTCTTTTCAGAATAAAAAGACTGGGAAAAAAAAATACCGAAAACTCAAGTTAAGTAAGGATGCCAAGTGCAGTGTGAATGAATGAATCTTTGTGAAAGATAAACATTGTATAGTTTAAAAAACAATCCGTGAGATTGGTCTTTTCATTACAGAAAGAGAAACACATTTATTGCAAAGCTCTACCAGGTATTCTGAATTTGACTGAAAGGTGAAGACATAGTGTTTATTATCAACATCTTGAGAACTTAAAGAGTTTGATTTTATTAATAAATTATTGTACTTTAACATTAATGATACCTACAGTATATGGATTTTTGTATAGCTACTGACAATTCTGGTCACCACAACTTTACTTATGTTCAGTACAGGTCAGATATAGGTAAGCCTAGATCAAAGAACTGGAGGAAATGGTACAGGTGGCTGCATACTGTATAGTGAAGAGAACTTTAAGTACAAGATATAAACAGACAGAGACTTGTGTGAAAGATGCCATATGGTAATGAAATTACCCGCTACATTGTGAGTAGGTGATTACAAGACTTCAAGACAGCTTATCACAAAGCTTTCAGCCACTTCTACAGTCTCATCAGCTGTTGAAGGAACATCACCATGAATAGGAGCCATCTTGTACAGGCCAGTTATCTCCAGCACTGTAGAACTTCTTCTTGAAGGACAAAAACTGCCCAGGTATATGAGACGTTTAAAAAAGGGGCATGTTTTTCATAGATGTAGAAATATTACCTAAATTTTCTGGTATCCACTGTACAAAAGGGCTTTGTTTTGATACATTATTAGGTGTAGGGAGTATGGTTGCAACCACTTTAGCATGAGGTTTGTGTCTCAAATGATAAAGAGAAGAGAATTAAGTGCAGGCTGGTAATCTATCAATAGCTCTATGACTGTGTAAGTCTGGGAGAAATGCAAATGAATGATTTTAAAGATGACAGAATATCTATAAGGTTACAATGAAAAGACTGCATTTGAGATTTTCAAAACCACATGTGTGCTGAATACCACAGCTTTTGAGTTTCCTTTGATATCGCTACTGACACTTTTATCTCCCTGATAGTCATCTCTCAACATAGGGAAGACCTAGGGGACTTGTTTCAATGCCTTTCAATATGGCATGTTTCCAGAGGAGTCAGGTCTGCTGTTTTGCAAAATCCCTATTCAAATCATCAGAGAATTTCAACAACTGTCTAAAATTACACCGAATTGTTAATTACTAGTTACTTAGATGCTCCTCAGAAGATTTACCTGTTTCTCAGTTACACCCATGAATTGAAATGAGCAAGTCAGGATTCTAAGCATTCTAGAACCGTATTCATCTTTACATTGGTCCTAGAGAAATTAATTATTCTAGTGCACCACAGGATAAAGTTAGAATGCATTTTTCCCCAAAACTATAGAACAGTAAATCATTATTGAATATAAAGTTCCATTACAAATGTTTTGTTTTTGCACCCCATTGATTCTCAAGATGTAAGTAGAGATCAGCATCAAAACATAGGGGGGGTTAATACTTCATAACTTTAGTTTCAATGGCGTTGCAACAGTAGTTCAGTAGTTACAGTACTGAAGCATATGCTGAGACCAAAAAATCATGATCACAAAAAAGTGAACCATAAAGGTGCCCCCAATAAAAAGCAGAAAGACAAAACCATCACAGTTTCCAAATGGAATAAAACTGGAGATTGTGTTATCTAGAACAAAAGAGTGAGAAAAGTGACAAACGAAAGAATGATATTTGGTCCATCAGGCCTGTTTGGTAGTTAGTAGGTATTTGTATCCAAGCATCTCATCCAGCTGTCTCTTGAATTGGTTTCGACACAGCGGCTGGGGAGCTTGTTCCATACTCCCACAACCCTCTGGGAAACCCTCTCGGTTTCAAACGCACTTCCGAATTCCAAATGTGCCCTCTGGTCTGCATTTCACAGCACGTTCTGATCTGTTCTTTTTACTACCATTAACAATAGAAACAGGAAATAAAACCAGAAGATTGCAAATGAAACACATTTTTTGCTATTCGACTCTTTTCTTTTTAATTGGTTTGAATGCGGAGACAAGGTGCATGGGCGTGCAGCTGACATGCATTACACTGCAGCCGCCTTGAGTTAGGCCACAAATAGTGCCAAAAATACAAACACCTTGTCCCATAGTGTTAACTTACTGTATAACACTGCCCTTGGATATGTGCAGACAGAAGGTATGCAGTCTTTGTACTTGTGCCTTGACCATCCATATAAAAGAATAGTGCACAAAAATGGGTGGACACTAAAAGGCATGAGACTGTTGGACCACTGACCACAGCGTTCTAGTCCACAAGCCGGGCTGGCAGATGTCACAGTCCGATCAGTGTGGATCAATAACAAGTCCACAGTCCAAAACTGTACCTCTTTACTGTACAGTATATGGGTGTGAATGTTAGAAGCTCATAACTGGTCAACTATGATCATAGTTCAATGCAAGCAAACAACTAGGATAGACATTCCAAAAACTCTAATCTGTAGAAAGTCACATTACTTATCAGTTCACTGCGTGCATGCATTGTATTGCATTAGAAACAGATGCTTACTGTATATTTTTCTATCTTTCAGCAGCCAGCTGGGAAAAGAAGTTTCATTTTGCTGTTCTTGAGGACATGGTGACAGTGGTCACAGTGAGAACACAGATTATCTGTTATAAAACTGAGGGTCACAAGGAAATGATTCAAAAAATAAAACATAAATATAATACATTATACCATTTCTATTAAAACACTAAAAAAGAAAAACATGTATATGCAAATAAGAAGTGGACTGTCCTTCTCTCTTAAACAGATATTTTTGTGTTATTTTCAACATAAATTATTAAAAGAAAACGACTGAACCAGCATCAACTTTCTTTTGCAAGGTCACTCAGCTTTACTTTCTCCAGTATTTGGTCTCCTAGGAAATGAGCCCTAAAACAAAAAAATAAGGCCCAGGTGCATCTTACAGTACAAACAACTGTTTTCTATCTGACTAGAAAAGAAAAGCACATATAACACCTCCTTATGGTGTTAACTCAGCATCTTCTTGTACCTTATCTAAATATTATCTAACACCTTCATGCAATATGTCTAATTTGGCTATTTATAATTTTAACTTAAAATAGCAGGCTACTTTCATATGGTGTGTGATCCATTAAATGGTCTCACTCTAAACCCAATTATCTTAAAAATCTGTCAACCTGTTCCAGATAGCAAAACTCTCGGTGGATTTAATAAATAGCTGAGACTAACGCCGGTGCGCTTGCTTGGGAAGATGGCAGCTCTCGAAAAGCTCAGAGGAGATTCCCTACTGGTGCTGGCAGAAGAGCCCCAGCAGGGTTAGAGGGAACTGTGCAGGGACTCACATTGCTGATGCTGTACGTACTGAAGTTGAGCTGACTGCACTGCTCATGAATCTGGAGAGGGAGAACTCAGTGCTGGTCTGTTCTTCTGCACCTGATCCACTATTCCAGCAAACCTGCACTGAAACCGAGATCAATTTTGCTAATAATTAATAAAAAACTGATATACTTTTGGACAGCGGTAATGTTTTTTTCTTGCTGTTTTGGTGGTTTTTAGACGTGTCGGGTGAGAGTTCCACTTTTTTTCGTAACTCTTAAAAGACATTTAGTTACAAATTCTTTCTGAAAACATACTATGCTTCCAGCACATAACACTGCAAATGTTAACTGTCTGTTTTACGCTTCCATACAAGTAATCCAACATTTTCCTTTTTTATTGTCCTTATAACTTTTTTTATCTTTAACTCAGATGCCTAACATCTAAAAATACCCATTCCCTGAAGCAGTAAATCTGTATACAATGTAATGAGTTCCCTACTTTACGTCTTCAGTAGGCCTAAACCGATATTCTCGGCATTATTCTGTGATTCATCATCCACCTACAGAATTAACAAGTAGGACTCATTGCTCACAAACTGTAACATTCGAATTGTTGACTTGAGATGGGCAGAGACAGGGCAAGGCAATCTCTACTCCCATGGGTCTGATGGTTTGAACGTGTACTGTATACTAAATTTCTAATTAATTTTTTTTTCAATTTCTTAAAAATTAAATAATTTTGTTTTAAAAAAGGAGCACTTTAGATTAAGTGGTACATAGAAAGGGCTGAATGGAACACACTGCAACACATTGGTGAAAACTCCAGTGTTAAGTACTATACTCTCTTTTAAGTTCTAGTCTCCCTTCCACAAATATTGTTCAATCCCAGTTTGCTTTGCTTTTTCACATTGCTTGCACAATTTTTCATACAGTAAACTCTCTGTTTAACAGACAAAAGCTGCTAAAGGGAATTATGTCTATAAAATCATAAATACCAGACTTTGGCCCACAATAACTGGGAAATGAACAATTAATGAAGCAAAGGTAAAAATAACTACTACATAGTTTTAAAATTCAGGAATATCCATCGTGCTGAATAGGGGTAGGTCAATTGCCTACAATGGGTGCTGTCTTTGATAGGCTTTGTTGAATTTTAAACAGTATATTTAAAACACATTAAAAAAAACTACCTGTCATGCACATCTACTTCAGTAGATGATAGCAAGGTTGCTAATATTAAATATTATTTAAAGTTATTTTTAGGCTCGCTTTAAAGGAAAACTATGAAATTGGCACAATGGATGCCAACTTTAACACTGGCTTCCTAATAACACCACACCAAAGTGTCTCATTATAGCTTCGACTTCAGGCCAGTATCCAATATACTGTATAATGGCTACTCCATGCCTGCAGATAAAGCCTTTGTCACACTACAGGACTCGACACGACTTCTGGTCGGAGAGCATGTCAAATTTAAAGACTGCAGTTGCTGAATCTCGCTGCCTTTTCTGTCCTAGAGGGTGTACAAATATACTACTAGGAAATCGCAGAGGGTGACTAATGACACGACTCCCTCACGGCTTTTCATCACGGTTCCAAATCTCGCAGTGCGCCGCGAACGTACCGCGAGGTCGCCTCATTCTGGCAGCCAATCAACGTGGAGCACACCGGAATAAGAGGAGGAGCACCGCACGAAAGTAAACCAATAACAAACACGAAACGACAAACACGAAACACCGAACAGACGTCTGTGCTGGTCCCATAGTTCAGCGAGCCTCCCTTCCATTTGCACAGTCCAAAACACTCGCTTTCCTTCTTTCCTTGCGGCCGCATTTGTATGCATTGTACTTCCGGCTGAGCGCTCATTGGCTGTTGACTGTCGCAGAGCCCACCCCTACGGCTTGCGACTCGCTTGATTTTGTCCTAGCGAGTCGCAGAGAGTCGTAGGGGCTGTTAAGAGCGCTGTGACTGAGTCGCTGGGGGTGTCACACTACACAACTGACGGTAACGCGTGCTGCGACTCTTTATAATTCGCTGTGATTTTTTTACGATTATGTAAATGAAGGCTACGACTGAAAATCCTAGGAAAAGTCGTGTAGTGTGACGCCGGCTTAAATGACACATACAGATGTAGAGACAAACTAAGAAAAGACAATGTGAATTGTGATCAGATTTTAAATTAAATTGAGAGTCTGCGCTTGTTTTTTTTTTTATTGATTCAGTATGTGAGTTACAATGGAAGAAGCAGAGGTTAATTTCCCACTGAAAAGCTGAAGAAAGAAGGCTCAGCAACTGAAAGATTGTGATTTTTCTTTCGACTTTCACCTGATTTAGGCTCAACAACCCCAAGTTTGCGTTTTCTTCCTTCTACTTTTCAGCATAGAATTAACGTCTAATTTTTTATATCGATCCAGTCTTCTACGAAACTGGTATTGAGAAGGATAAGTGAAATCCAGAGACAGGCTATGTGTAACTACAGACATGTCTTTATTTCTTTCTTCAATATGCCAATGCATACTGTTCAGAAACAGATGTTGCAGTGGTTGACCTCTGAAACAATCGTATCAGGACAGTCAATTAATATGAAAAATTAGCCCTGAATAAACATTTACTCTGGACTTATTAATTCCTGCATTTCTCTGAGCTATCCCATTAATATCCTGAGCAGCAAGAAAAAAGGGGAGTTGTCAATGGACGTTTAATGAAGCACAAGAAAGTGGCCTAGTGTTTATTTATAGATAATGGTCCTTCTCTTTTTGAAAGGGATAATCTGTGGATAATGTAGTACATTATGAATAATGACCCAGCTACAGATATGTCGAGCGTTGATTTCTGCTGATAAACCAGTGTCAAAAGGCCTGGTCTTGAAATTGACTGGTGTAATGGCATTTTGAAACATTAACATCTCTCTTCCTCACTGCTTTCAAATATTACCAGACCATTTAACCACAAGATTGCATGTTACTTGTTTTCTTTTTGAAATATGTGCTTTTATCTGCCCTTCCATTCTCTAACCCCTTTCCCAATACTTCTAACCACTTTCTGTTCTCGGACCAAGGAGGGTTAAACCCCAGACAGGAAGCTAGTCCATCACAGGGCACACACAGACACAGACACACACACTCCCCCCAGGGTCGATCTTCCCAGAAGCCTACAGTACTAACCTACCAGTATGTCTTTGGACTGTGGGAGGAAACCAGAGCACCCAGAAGAACCCCAAGACAACACAGGAGGAACGTAGAAACTCCGCACAGACAGCACCCCAGGTTTGGAATTTACCCCACTGCCCCAGCGCTGCCAGGCAGCCATGCTAACATGGCTGTCTGTGTTTTTATCCCCACTCAATTAAAATATGTCAAAAGAATGGCCGACTGACCGATATTTTCAACTTACAGTAAGTTAACAACGTTGTTTCACGTTCTCCAGGGTATCTCTAATAAACTACTGTACAACTGATAAATGACAATCTGTAATCTATATAAGAAGTATACAATCAATATAAAACTAAACACGGTTTTCTTCAGAATACCTCTTGCTTAAATTAGCCCAGCCCTTTTTCCCTTTATATGAATTATGTCAATAAATATATTTTTTTTCCTTCATTTTGTATGTTTCATGTAAAGGCAAAATAACAACAACAGGTTTCAGTGATTAGAGAGATAAACTCCATTGTAACACATGGATTTGGTTTTATTTTGAGAAAGCCACCACTTCTGTTTTTTAGCATTTTTCCAAACTAAAACGTAAATACTCGTAAACAGGTATTTGAAACAGAAACAGACAGAACATATTTTCTTTCTTGCTATAAAACCCAGTAAATTATATATAGACTGTTAGGTCAAGGAGAGGAACAATCGCTGAATCATTTATGCAATACATACATTAAATAGCACTACTGAGAAGCCACACATGTGAGCGAATGAGATCTGATTAGCAGTATATTGCAGGGAAGATAAAAGGAAGTCACTTGTAATAAAATGCTTTTTTGATAATGTTCTCTCCAACTGCTTCAGGCTAGTGATCCATAACTTATTATCCAAAAAAGTGAAGAATAAAAGTGCTATTGAACTTTTCTTACTTTCTTCATTAATTTTCCACAGAACACTATTTGCTACAGCCATTCTGTGATGAATTTGCAGAGAGCCTTTTTCTGAAAAATCTGCTGTGTGTGCCTATAAAATGTTTTATGCATCTGATGAAAATGATAGAGTTCCTTTTGCCATTTGGAAAACACACTGAACGCTGCAAACAGAATACGCTAACAAGTTAATCAGATTGTAATCAAAGGGTCACTCAGTGTACAAGACTAAAAATCCTTATTAGGTTAATGGGCAAACTGTGGAACAGGAGCTTTTATCACTCACCCACAGACAGTGGTATGGCCATATGGCTGCAGGTTCTGTGACAAAGATTCAGACTCAAATATGAACCTCCACCTGAAAATTGTTAGGTTCCTTTATGATGTCTGCCTCCTTTCTTAATCTACAGTATTTCAGTCCAAATGCTTCTTAGATGCAGATTTTACTTTTCTCACAAACGTTGAAAGATTAATCATAAACCTAATGAACGACAAACCTGGACACACTGGAAACCACTGACCTTTCATTTGAATTCATACATACAAAACCCAAAATAAAAGCACAATGAAGCTGATACATACTGTACAGTAGCATGTGCTGTATGTGATATTCACAATGAAATGGCATTGTAGTATCATACCCATGAAAATGCATCATTCTATGTAAATATTTCAAAGAATGGAAGATACATTACAGGGGTTTATTATGTTGGTTTGTGCGGTAAATGAGCCAGAGGCATTAAAGAGAAGTAAAGAAATGAAGAAAAAAATCATTGGTGCCACCTTTGTACTGCAAAGCCTTTCCTTTATGAATCTTGATAATCCCAAGCATAGTATCCTTCTCCAGCCATCTCAGCCCAGTTCCTTGGGAACAAAGCAGGATTCCCTATTTCCTTCACAATGTAACATTCCATTTCCTATGCATGGAAACCGACATATACATTAATTAATACTTCAGCTGTTTGCAAGTGTAATTGCATTGTAAAACATATCTGGATTAAAACATAAAATAATGCTATTAGATAATACTTCAGCTTCAGTACTTCAGTCTTTTATTACAATTATTACAGTCTAAAATTAAAACATTTCACCCCTTAGACTGCCAAGCAAGCAGTGTATATTTTACAGATACTATATTCAAGACCTGCTTTCACCTGCAAAAAAAAAACAGTGACACTGTTTGAACTCCACTTGAAATACTGGATTTCCACAGCACTAATGAATTTGATTAAACACACTCTTCAGTTCTGTCACTCTCTTGTCAACATAAATCAAATCTGTAACAAAAGCATGCTGACATCATTAACACTCTCTGGGCAGAGAAAGGAAATGTGCCTCTGTGGGCATTTTTTTCCCTATCCATTCTAGTTTTCCGAATTAAGCAGGACAGGGTGTATATTTCTTACTACGCAACCTCTAAACAAATTAAAACAGGGGCTTGAATTATTAGATATGTTTTTCTTTTTAATAGGGTGGGTTAAATCTCACCGTTTAATTGCAGCGAGACGTTTTGTATAAAGTGGTGAAATCCCTTTGCACAAATCTGCAGTCGTGTAATGTAATCTTTCATTTGGAGCTCTTGAATAGACAGTCTCTTGAGGTCCTTTTCTTTCAGTTATAAATGGTACCCTAAGTCATTCCATCTGGGATACAGCAGCATGACGTGAGCGAATTCACTGCTTTAACCCGGTTCGAAGTACAAAGGCACAAAATACATAAATGACTTCCCCTGGGTGTAAAAACATATCTTGAAAATAAATCCACAGCTGAACTAAGAAATTAAACCAAGACTCAAAGTGTCCCTGACCTCCAGTTTTACTGACAAATATAGGAAAGAAAGAAAAATGGGATAGAAGAGGCAACTACTGTATATAGGGGAGTATCTCTTCCCACCCTATTAGCATACTTGACAACTTGGAACGCCACACAGATGAAAGCAGAACCAGGATTCAATTGCCTCAAAATGCTTTTGATGCAGCAGAATGTGTGTGCAATAGCCTTCCTACTTTAAGTTCAAGGTAGAGAGGGATCTTGTGCTGGGTGAAATGTTAGCCTTTTCTTATTTGGAACCTTTTTTCGTACTGCTGCACCAAAAAAAAAAAAAACTGAACTTGTGCGTAAGCCAATGGTCCAGCTACTTAATATTTAAAGGTGTTTCTTTTCTTAAGGTGCCCTAAGGGTTTGATAATAAAACACTTTGCTTATCAGTAGAAGTTTAACAAGAAAAACTGGTTACCTTCACTATTTGTCTTTTTTAAATAAGTTCAGTCACGTTGTGTTTTAACTTGGGAGAGAAAAAAAATTGCCAGTCTTTAACAAAATGTTTTTTTATACCTTTCTGACATGAAATACACTCTTGTGTGCTTAAAGTATATTATTTCTACAACCCATCCATTATCAGGAAGCCAGATGTGTGTTATACATACAGTATGTTTTGATATATTGTACATATTGTATTTTGATAGCCATTTTGATTTTGAGCATTGAAGGCATTCACACTTCATGAAATATAGCTGACAATGTGATGAAGAGATTCGAGTACAGCGTATGAGTTGTAAATTACTCCACAGTACTCCATAAACTCAGTTAAAAAATATTTTGATCTGCAGTGTTGCGATACGTATTTTACAATTCACTGAATACTTCTTCATACCCTGCAAGAGGTCAATGGAACCCCTGTTTCGATCTATACCATCTTATAATAAATACTTAATCATAAAGTAAAGAGTAGCTTCTTCAAGACGGCTGAAACAAGGTTCATTAGCTACTGTGATATTTTCTCCTAAACATTTCTCTGCAGACACTAGCAATCATTTTAGTTATTATAAAGCATTGACCAAGACATCTGAGACATGCATTTCAAACTGGCATCTCCGGACTGGTCTATGTACAGTATAGTAACAGCTCATGATTATTCAATCATCCATTCTCTGACCACTTTTCCAATTCAGGATCGCGGAGGAGCCAGAGTCTGTCCTGAAAGGCAACGGGCACAAGGCAGGGTACAACCTGGATGGGATACCAGTCCATCACAGGGAACACACAGACACGTAGACACCCACACACACACACACCAGAGCCAACATCTTTGGCCTGTGGGAAGAAACCAGAGGAATCAGAGGAAACCCAAGGAAAAATAAAGAGAACACACAAGCTGCATGCTCCACCCATGATTATTCAAAGCAATCCAAATCCACCTGACTTCTAGGCTTTGGGGGAAATTGCTAAGGAAAGACTGTGAGCTGACTTGTATTCCACAGAAATTCTTAAAGCAGTAATTAAGTTAGGGGGGTGTTCCGGTAGTCCTTTTCAATGTTGTCTTTTTTGACTCTGATGGAATTGGATGTGTATTTGGGACAATAGCCTGCAAGTTTTAAAGAGGTCCGCCGTTACGGAAGAAAACATGGTGTTAAAATGAAACAGGATCTCAAAGTGAAATTTGCAGCTCTTCCCTACAGTGGGAACAATTCGCGTTCTGCAGATTCAATTAGCCGCAGCTTGGCCCCCAAATGAATTCACCGATCGCCGTCAAAGGTGCACATTTTCAAGACAGGAGCTTGCGCTCAAGCCTTTGCAAACTCCCGAGTTGAAAAGGAGCACCCATTTAACATTCTGCTCCTTCAAGAGTAGGGCGAAGTAAACCGGCTCTGGCATCATAATGGTCGCGCTATCTCACATTAAATACCCGTGGCTACAGCGCAAGAGGAAGTTGATGAAAACTACTGTAGTTCTGTTAAAGTCGAGAGACCGTATTTTCTATTTTCCTTTTTTTGCTAGTCATTCCTTTTGATCCTCATTCTACAACCTGCCGCCCTATCCCTGAACCGATGTTGTCCTTTAATTGGATTTCTTTTCATTCCCCATTAAGCAAAGATTATTGCATTCCAGATATCAAATCCTCCCTCACTTGACAGTCGGACAGATCGCAACCCTTGATTGGGTAAAGACGGCTTATGACTTTTGGAACAGATAATGCGACTCACGTGTCCTAATGCCCAGGGCTTTTTAATGCACAGGTGACAGCGTCGTTCAGAGGGCTGTGTTGCTGGTAACTATTTTTAGTTTGAAGAGGAAACACAAAGCACGTTTTAGCAAAAAAATAAAAAGGGCATTTGCAGCAAAATCAGACAACGTTTTTTTAACAACACATTAGTCCTGTACTTAAGTGCAAGCTATTTTAAGATTATACGTTTTAAATATATGAAAGCAGTTTGTTTGTTTTTTGCTTGAGCGTTAAGTGCCAAACGTATCTCATCCATAGAGGCAACGTTTAGTAAGCCAGCAGCATAAAAAAAAACAATGTTTAAAACAAACTTAATAAAATATAGTTTTATACCTCATCGAAAGCCTCAACAAATGAATAGTTCTTATTGTACATTAATCCATTGTTTTGTAGAAACGTATGTCTTGGACAGCAACAATTCGAAACAGTATAAGTCGGGGTAGTTTTTTATATTAAATCATCTAAATATAATATAAGACAATATTTTAGGCAAGGAAAATTTGCACGGTGGTATTAATTCCCTGTTCGCTGGAGGCACGATCTCTTTACGTAGCTTATAAAACGGGGGAAAAGGCCAAATTATATAAAGCTGGCGAGGCTGACGCGCGGCGCACAAACCGCGAGCGGCGGTTCCGCGCAGAGGCTGAGCGTGAAGCCGGCACGTGCATCTTTGATTGCTAAACAAATACGGGCTTTAATTGTTGAGATCTGCACATTCTGCTCAGTCATTCGAGCATATAAAGGGAGCGCCTTATAATTATACTGTGTGCACATACAGTACACCTGCTCCGAGCGCTACTGTACATACGGAATGCCTTTCCGCTTCGGCTTAATTCAATATCTGGCGAGCAGACGTGGAAATTGAAACCCATCCATCACCCAGGGTCCCCGCTAAGCACTCGGTAGTAGGAAGGGTTCCGTTCCTGTCTTTCACTTCTCAAAGGGAATGTAACTTGTGTTACATACGGAATAATGCAGCCCTTAAAGCGAAAAAAAAAAACCTCTGATTCATTTACTAATCGCTTAGAGCCTTCCTGTGTACAGTACCTCACACAGTGCACACTGGGTGGCTATTCAGTTTTAAACGGGCAATCATTGCAAGATTCTGATGACAACAAAAGTGCTTTGTGTATAATTGACTTTGGATGATACAGTTGTTTCATTGCAGCGTCTCTCTTTGTCAATTATCAAGACTTTGCAAAGGCATCAGCAACTGATGCCGACTGAAACGTCAACACAAGCGAAGGTGTCAGTCCGAGGGCTGCATTCATTTTCCAGAAGCCACATCACACGCTGGTGTCCGAAATTATATTACGGTAGACCGAGACACCACTTGGGTACTGTATGTTTCGATTGCACTAAAACCACCACGATCTTCGTCGGTCCGTTCTGCCGTTCACGGTATCGCACATCACGTTTCTTTGTTTTTCCTCAGACCAGTTTCGGTTGTCGCTCACGACGTGCGCCGTGATGTATGAACCCTTCATCCAGCATTGCACCACGCGAATGTACTGTGAATACAAAGGCACGCTACACATTTCACGATCCGAGGCGAAGTATTCGATCCCGAACAGCCAAAAATATGAACGAGCTGATGGAGCACCAGACGTCGGTCACCGCTTGTACAGTCTGCGCAGCAAAAGAACGAACCACACGCGAAGAGAAAATAACCTAACAAAACAAGCGTAGGAAACAGAGATGGTCTTACCTCTAACAGCTTGGTCAACCACAGAGCATGTGAGCAGCAGGAATGCGGCTAATCCTGAAAAAGTGTCCGGGTCGACTCTTGGCTAAGCTTTGCTAAGAGACGTGCTGTATTTACACAGTAGGGAAACGTCTAGTGAGTGTGGACAGTGGTGAGACACATTCCGATCGCTACTGCCTGTACCTGAGAGTGATGCTGCAGAGCACCAAATGTCTCGAAAGATGAGAGGAAACTACACAGAAGAAAACAAGACGGCTCGAAGACCCGGCACGGATACTGGCTTCTGGAAGACGACGTGTCGTGCTCTTGCGTGTTACTCTGGCGACTCGCTGACCAATTATTCACCGCGATAAATACAATTAGGGCTTTAGCTCTTCACTGCACTCCACCTGTCGTGCAAAAAATGTAATGTATGCCACTTTATTTGAATGTGAAAATCGAAGGTAAAGGATTTGCCTACACGTTTCTTGTTTTTTCTTCGTTTATTTGCCTCTCATATGTGCAGCATACAGTATGATACAGTATGTTTATAGGGAGACGATACATAGACATTATAAGGTAAATGTATCAAACTTTAAGAAGCAGCACTTTTAATTTAACTAAACTTTTCTAATGAAATTAGATCCTGGGATTTATGTAAATGTATGTATTATTTATTACTCCCCTGACCGACTAGTAATAATATAACATTTTAATAGGGTCCTATATTGAAACAGGCTTTCTTAAGACTACGGTACATTGGCTATTGTCAACAGCAACTAAGCAAGTTTAATAATAATAACAACAACAACAACAACAACAACAACAACAACAACAACAACAGGGGTGGCATGGTGGCACAATGGTTAGCGTTAAAAACCGTCTGTCCAGCCTCAATTTCAGTTTATTTTAAAACACTCTTTTATAAGCATTTGTCCAGTAGAATGAGAAAGTGGATTATGCAACTAAACGAAACAAAAGTCCCTAGTCCATTACAAGACGACAGAGATAATTGTATTCTTATGGACTGGATGGAGGGTGGCACAGTAGTGCAGTGCGTAGCTTGCAGTGCTGGGGGCTGGGTTCTATCCTGAACATGAGTGCTGTCTGTGTGGAGTCTGCATGTTTTCCCCAGGTTCACATGGGTTCCCTCCTGGTGCTCCAACTTCCTCCCATGGTCCAAAGACATGCTGGCAGGAAAACTGGGTTCTGGGAAGATCGGCCCTGGGATGAGTGTGTTCGTGTCTGCATGTCTGCCCTGTGATGGACTGGTGTCCCATCCAGGGTGTATCCTGCCTTGAGGATTCTTCCCAGGGTAGGTTCTGGGTCACTGTGACCCCGAGCTGGATAAGCAGTTATTTAAAGTGATGTGGTGATGTGTTGTGAATAATAATATTATTTTAGGAATTAGCATTACCCGTGTACCACAGCTGTAGTTTTCAGAGCACCTCTCATTTACAGTTTTTGCTTCAATGACTTATTACTTGAATTTAATTAAATACATTGGAAAATTGATATTTGCTTTGAATATCAGTTCTTGTCGGTGTAATCCAGTATACTCATTAACCCTTACTCAACGAGACAGCAAGTTCACTAAACCCTTTTGACATATCTTTCTCTTTCTGAGGGTTTCACAGGTACAGTATCTGATCTACTTCCAAACACATAATCTAGTTTCCCATGAGCTTATCAAAACAGATGTCTAATGTGTATCAGCCATCCATCAAACTGATTTAACAAGGCCCTTTGCTGCCCTATTGAGTAGCACAAGACTGCAGCCGAGAATTTAAAACCCATCTCAGAATGCAATTTTATAATGGTGTAAATCCTACTGTCAAATGCAAGAGATTTCTAAAGAGCCATTGCTGCACCTTCAAATCCATCACATCTGTGGCCATCATATTCATTTGCCCGAGGAAAGACTATGGCATTATCTTATATTATGAAGATAATATTATTTAATTGGTGTCTTTTAAACTCTGAAAGCATTAACAAAATATTCAGTTCCATCCATTTTCTAACCACTTTATCTGATTCCTGTTCGCAGGAGAGCCTTTGCATATCCTGGCAAGCAACAGGTGCAAGGCAGGATACACCCTGGGCAGGATGCCAGTCCTTCTCAGGGCAGACAGACACACACACTCACACCAGGGCCAGTTTTCCCAGAAGCCAATTAACCTACCAGCATGTCTTTGAATTGTGGGAGGAAACCAGAGCACCCAAGGAAACGCACATGAACAGAGGGAGAACATGCAAACTCCATACAGACAGCTCCTCAGGTCCAGAACTGAGCCCAGGGTCCCAGTGCTGTAACGCAGCAATGGTAACCACAGCATCACCACTCAGTTTTCATTGTCAATAAATTCCTTTAATGTTAACAGAGATCTTTTGAAGGTGGGCACACCTTACTGAATAACCAGAAATACTGTATATGGTCATTAGAAACACAAATTCTGATTTGTGATTGTTCCCTAAACCTACAAGTCCCGACAAGGTGGGGAAAGTCTTGTGGAGACAACATGACATGGCATGAATTCTGCTGAGTTTTAAAAAGGGTTGTGATTACAATTAGGTGTGCTTAAACATTAAAACAAATCATAGAGAGTATTCCACCAGCCTGGTATTTATTTATCAGGAGAGAAATTAATCGTGGTCGAACCACCTCCCTTTTAATGGGCCAGAAGTATTCCCTTCTAAAATGACATAATGTAACGAAGAAGTGTCTGTGAGTGGTACTGTATACTATACACATTTTAAGAACGAAGGGATTATGATGAAACTCATTGACATCATATGATATAACCATTACTATTATCATGTTATAACCATGACAACCATGACTTAACAATGCATTAAATAGAAGAGATACAAACAAAGCCATACCTGGCAGCTATTTCCTGTGTTAGATGTACATGCTGATGCAGAAGCTCATTCAGGGTGCTGATAAGTATACTCTAAAAAAAAAAAAATCCCATTATATCTGATATGGTTATGGGGAAGTTCATTTTAAATTGTTACGTGTTACAGCTCCGATTTCTTGTTAGCTACTATTTAATAATTAATCACATTATGTAGTGAAAACACAAGGTGTGAAACTATGCAAACCATGCAGCCTTTCTTATCATAGAAAAACATGTCCATAAAAAGTGTCAGATTGAGTCAAGTACACTGCGTTTCTGCATCCAAGTAATCTGCCACTATTTCGGCTCCTTTGATAAAAATGGGGGTTGAGTCTCAAGAAGCTATTTTTTCAATTGCAATATCTAGTTAACAAAAGAAGCAGCCATTTGTTTTCCTGATGTAGTGGCAATATGATGTAGATTGCCTCTACGCCCGCTCAATCATGTCTATATCCTGCACCACACAGCTTGCTGATATGTTTAAAAGTACATTTATGACAGCTTTCAGACTATGCCCTGAGCGCCCTTCCATTACAATATGAACTCTTTATTAACTAACAGGAGAATAAGAAGCCTGAAAAGCAATGCACACAGGGAATATGTGAATTAGAGTAATCAATAAAAAATAATGGACCATTTTCAAGCCTTCATTCCTCCAGTGTCATACCACTAAATAGAGAGAAAATAAAGAAAAATATGCAATATTAGGAAGACCCAGCAACAAATGCTATTTGAGAATGTACCCAGTTTCCAGAGGAATTTACGTACAGTAAGTGTTCAGGAATATCGGCCTATAGTAACCCTGTATTTATCTTGCATTAAATCCACTCCAGTTTTAATTGTGTGTCATTTTAAAGCAAACCTTTAAATTCTAAACATTGTTTCATAATATGTAAAAAAACAGTATTTTAACTACAAATTTGCAGCTTTATTTTTACTGGTTAGTGAGATGTACTGTACAGTATAGACTAGAGATGGTATTTCTAATAAGTTGTTATGTACTGTAAAGGAACAGGTAAAGGTTTATTCCACGCTGAAAACGCGAAGAAAAGAAACACAACGTTTCGGCTGTGGAGCCTTCTTCGGGTGTGACCTGGGATAAACCTTTTCTTGTTCCTTTGCAGCCCACGCATGCTGACGCAGCTCCCTACTCGAACTACTTCATGTACTGTATGTTACCAATAACACAGAAAGAGCTTGATTAAAAAGTACTGTCGACTGGACACGCACTCCGTAATATACACACTCGCCGCGCGTTATGCTACACTAGACTGAAGCAAATTCGACTTTGGGCACAAACCTGCATTGGGTCCCACCGTAAAATCCATTGAGGAGAGGTGAGTTTCAGCTACCGTACGTGAGTAAAGAGCAAGTAGTCTGGCCAGTTCCTTCACGGATGAGTTCAGTGTAACGCGAATAATACATCACCACCAGGGCTCCGTTATACTTCATTCTCCCTACGCTTTCACACGTGTGTGGCAGCGTCTGTGTACAGCATGTTATTATATTTCACTGCAAATTGGAAGTAGCCCATATTGCGATAATGTCAGGGAAGCACCCGAATGATTTCAGTACTTTGCTATGGTTGGCCGATTTTAATTCGTGTTTAATGACTGAACAGCACACTGTTGGATAATAAAATATATAGTTATTTAAAGTTTTGTTAAAAGGTAATCCTTTCTAATTTATTTACTTTACTGCGTATATTTAAGTGTGTGGTATATGTGCTATTTAATTATTTGAATTATAGGGTTTTTAAAGTGTTTTCCTTCATCGTTATTACGTTTCTCTCCTCCTGTATAAAGGGGGGAGTCGCTCTGCTGCTGCTCTCTGTCTTGCTCCCACCTCTCCTCAGAGATCAACACACACCTGTACTGTATTAAAGGACAGTAAACCCTGGTGAGCCCTGGTAAACCCTCTTCTCACAGACACAGACAGGGCAAATAAGGGAGGATTGCCGGTGGTAATTCTCCGTTTTTATGCAAAGGCTACGAAAATGACATCTTATTTCATACATTGGTGGCTTTCACCTTTTTAATCTGCCAGTTTACAGTGTAAAATGTTGAAAATGTTGTTTTGTATATAAATAAAAAAACTATGAAAGAATGCAGGCATCTTTCACTTTTTTTCTGTGCTGTTGAAAGTCTATTTTGCACAGTAAGGGTTTCTTTGCATTTCATGTACATTTGCTCTCCATTTTTACAGGAAGATCCTTGTTTGCCTCTTTAACCTTCTCATACAGGAATTCTAACACAATGACTATTGACTGCAGCGTTCTGAAAAGCAGCCCACCATCAATGGCTTATTTTAATTTTCCATTTGGTGTAGCCTTCTGATTAACAGCTTCAGTTAGTGTGAGTGATGAAGCCAATTCATAGATGGGGAGTATTAGGAGGCCATGATTGGTAATGCCAATCATGGCCTTACCAAAGACCAATGGGAAATGTGGCCTGGACAATATAAATAATTTTTATTTAATTTTAATTTAAAAACAATTTTGAAGCTAGAGCTACCACTAAATAAGAACTACAACACACCTACAACTCACAAAAATCTGTACTTTATGATACTGTAGTTTCTCCTGGGTAAAAGCTACAAAAAACCTCTTGACAACAGAGGACAAATATCAATCATTTACAAGAGGTGAGTCAAAGTTAATTGTATCAAGACCTAGGTTTGAGTATATATTCTAAAAAAAAGGAGAAGAAAACTTACTTCTCACAGTTTTGCAAAACAGAATAATTTCTTAGTTGCAGAAAAATCAATTTTCCTTCTGATCTAATAAAAGTCATCATGATGAAACAGTATCTCAGAGTCTGCATGCCTGCATTATAATTCATTTAATATGTGCAAATGCTTCCCAAAATCTGAACATTATAGCCATTAGAGATATAGATTACTGTTGCCTTTTGTCTCATTCACTCCAAACAGCATTAAGAAAGGCTGATGGGGTTTCATATAAATTAGTTTATACACCTGAGTGCCAGGAAATCTGATCAAATAAGACACGTAACATATGTTACAGTTACCTTTGGCAAAATGAAAGGAAAAGATTGAAAATCCACATACTCACATACATGCTTCAGCTGGGTCAGACCACCAGCTGTGTGTAGAATTTGATGTACAGATAATGCACCATCAGGAGTTGGTGAGTGTCACAAAAAGGGTCACTTTTTTACGAGGCAGCAGTGACTCCTGTTACTTATGGGGAACCTGCAGAGCTTTTTGTGGTTCTAAAAGAGGCATGTGTCGCAGGGAATCACGTATGGTCCACATTCAGCCCATGAAGTTTCAGGGATTGTAGCTGGAAGATGAACTGAACTGCCATTAATGATTCCGAACTGAGGAGGATATGAAACACAAAGATGCAAAACCCTAACCTATACAGTAAGCAGTATGTTGGCTTAAAGCATTTGTGCTTCATCTGGTATATTGTTGTACAGCTTGAAGCATGAAGAACGCAGGTGACTCTCGTGTGATGAAATTGCCAGAGACAATTGTGCTGAAACCAGCATGAACAGATGCACTTATCATCATCTGCTGGGAAAAAATGAATGCACAATATAGCAGGCAAACCTGAGCAATTTATTAGCGTTATTCCATTAGATTGTTATAGAATTGGTGACCCTTTAACCTCACATGCTTGTATGTTATAAAAAGCATTTCTCAGAAGCTCATAAACAAATTGTGCACGTTTCTGTGGTCAGGCTGAAGTGAACACTGCTGTGCTTTTCTAACTTAGATGTTTAGTGGCATGGCACTACACTTGACTGGTCATAACCGAAGCACACAGAACAGGGAGTGATGGATACATGCAGACTGCAAAGGAATATGTAGGTCAGCGGTCATGAGGTGGATTATGATAGTAATATTTCATCACTGTTCTTTAACAGCATTTCTTTGTGTACATGCCGAAATAACGCGTGGCACACTCTCCATGAGATCGTTTTTTAATGCCTGTAATCTGGATAAAAAATTGTCCTGGTTCCATAATCCTATGGTTTGTGATCAAGAATATTATCATCTGGTTCATCTGGATCCAGTTCCCTCCTAAAACATCACGGCTAAATTAAACATTTCCCAAATGTAAATTTGCTACGTCTGCAAATATTTACCAAAATGATGATAGAAATATATTTTAATGTATCATCTTGCTTGAAATATGTGGAATACTGTGGAGAACAAGAGCAATATTCACTCTTCGATAGCGAAATCCTTAAATTCACTAATATGGTTTACATCCCTGAACCCAAAATGAAGACACGATGAACAAAGCTACTTGAAGCATGACAAATCATGATAAGTGTGACATGGTAAAAGCAATTTCAAATAGTAACACTTAATTACTGAATTTATTAGTTGTTTTAGCTTTACTGAACATCCAATGTGCCCTTTGGGTCAATGACAAATTATTTCAGTCATCAGTAATACATTAGAACAACTTGACCACTTTTGAAAACATTGCTAAAGCTTCTGAGTCTACATGGTAGATTTTAAAAATAGTGTATTGCTCACTTTTTGAATCACAGGTAATTGTCTCACTTGGCTGCTACCAGCCACTGCAAAATTCTTTTGTGCATGAGAACTCCACAAACTACATTGAAAATATATTGGATTTGCTTACTTATTGAATTGTGAATTTACAGTATTTATTGCTTCACAGTAGTGGTAAATACTATAAATGAGTATGTACTGTATTGCTGTGCCTTTCATATTTACGAATCGACTCTTTGAAAACAATTTTTCTTATCCATGCTAATTCACTTAGCAAGCAGAAATAAAGGATCAATGTAAAATGTGATCTGTTCAACATCTGTAAAGACAAAATCATTTCTGTTCATAAGTTTGATTTTAGAGATATTTATAATTTTTCTTCTTCCAATTGTATAAGTGTTTGTTAGACTTCGACTGGTTCTGTTCTAAATGCCAGGTTTTCATATTAATTTATAACAGATGTACAATTTTGCACTTGCAGTTACATAAACTTCCAATCACAAGAGTCAAGACATTTTTATATTTTACAACAGCAAACATAGCCTTAACATCATTCCTTACCTTTAACTGCAACTTCAATTCAACCTTTATTATAACAGTCTTAACCTTTCATTTAATCCAAAGCTTAAACCTAAACGTATTGCAGGTCTACACTATGTAAAAAGGTTACATTTTTAATGATGCCCCAGATTTAACTTTTGCAAATCAAACCAATGTTTATTGAAGTAAATTGTAGATCTCAGTACCATTATAAAAGGCTTGATTTCAGGTTACATTAACGGTGTTAGTTGTCATGGTATTACAGCTCAACAGATGTTAGTGATTACAGTATATTAAAGTTGGATCAAGAATTAATGAAGTGCTTCTCTTGTTGGAAATTATGCTAAGGTGACATTTGAGGTCTTGCAGGATAATATTTTGACAAATAAAACTGAATTTTGGAATCACAGTAAATGGATCTTAAGGAGTTTTAGGACTATGCTAGGGTTTAGGATTAGTTTTCCCTGAAAATTAGGCTTCTATCAAAGTATTGCATATGCTTTAAATATGATTGCTAATATGACTTACCTGTAAGTGCTATTTTGACTCCTATTTGAGATATAGATATTTCGTGGGCTTACTGTATATTAGGAATGGATTTAGTATTAGACCCAACCACAGAATATATATATCAGGCCCATATCATCACATTAGTTTGATAGGAGCTAAAACCTATTAATATCTCACACTCTCTTAAATGTTACAGAAATATTCTCCAACTTAAAGTAATAGTTTTTTTGCAGAATTAATAAAGGTAACAAGACATGGAAGACCATGTGGTCCATCTAATAAACAAGCACACCCATACTAAAACTGTCCTATGAGAAGTATATGACCTTACCCTCTAAAAGTAGCATAATAAACATCTGTATTACTATCTTCAAATTTAATAATCCAAAAAAACTAGCCATTTATTACTGGCCCCACACAGCTGTATTTTATTGTGGTGGGAGGTTCATAACATTTTGTACAGAAATAGCTTTTATTTTGTTATTAATTAATATAATTACACATTTGGGAGTGCCTGTAGCTTTCATATCACAGCTGACAGAAGGTTTCATTATCTTTCACCATCAGGAATCTTAAATGAAGCTATTCATGGATATATATATTTATAGGATCAACTATTATTTGTGAAAGCCCTGGGACCAGTTTTCCATTAAGTTCACACTTTAGACTGATTGTAAGAAACAGTATCATTCAACAACAGATGATACCCGCCACAAGCCATATACCTAATAAAGAAAGCCATGTTCAGGACAGAAAATTGCTAGAAATTCTAGTAAAGCTAGAACTGATTTTTATCATGGCAACTCCCCTTTTCCTTTATAGCAATACTGTAGAGATAGAGCACTTCTCAGGAGACACTGAAATATTATTTTACCATGGCACTGAAGCACAGACTCCTATGCTGGGAGAAGCCTTCATATTCTCTGCATCCACCACGTCTGTGTTCAAGTAATAGGGTATGAGCTGTTCACTGATGCAAACTATTATGCTTGAGGGCATCTCACAACTCACTTTATCCAGTGCAATACATTCTCTCTAATAATCCATATCAAGGCATGGTCCTCTGCCTCCTAGGTTGCTCTTTACTTGGCTCTCCTCACACCACTGGATCTTCTTACTGACTCTACACTCAGTCTTCATTAGTTACAAAGTACTGAACATGCTCATCACATTTACTAGATCTTCTGAATAACCCGTTCCTCCATTGTGAGTAACCACCAGGCACGAGAGTGTTCCACTCGATCAACTCTATGTAGCCCAGTCACAATCATCTCTTCAATAGTCACTGTCCATTTTATCGCAGCCAGGTACTAGAGTATTCAGCTACAGTAGACACTCCATGCCACAGGATCGCAAATGTCACTAAAATCATTGCTTCAGTTCAAGTTGCTTCAGTTGCTCTTTCTTTTCACTGTGCAACATATCTTCACCAAACACAAACTCTACCTCTTCTGATAACTAACTTTCCGGGCTGATCCTGTCTGGCCAGGAGCCCCCTCTCTGTAATCCATGCTGACTCAGAAGCAGCAATGGTTGGTGGGTTTCTCTCTCTCACTTCTATCTCTTGGAGACCTGCCTGGTGATGGTAAGGCACAGGGAGTACTCGGGACTCGTCTCCTCGGGATGCCGTCTCGACTCTTCCCTTTCCACACCGAGGAGAAGCTACGCTGCTACAGTGGTAAGAGATGCCCCACTCCTTCAGGTGTCTAGTCAGCCCTAGATCAGCTGGCCAACCCTCTTCCTCAGCAGCACTCTTCATCCCCATTGAGTCTGGCATGTGAACTAACATGTAGCTTGATTGTGTAGCACTGTTTCTAAACCTCTTTATTAGCCCAAAGGAATGGCTAATAGTACGCAGAGCCTATCCTGCTGTTCAGGATGAATGAATGCTAATTACCCACTGAGACTGTCTATGCCTCATGCTGCAGATTTTTTCCTATTAACAACAGATTTTTTCACAAAGCCACCTCTCACTACCTCAAAGGGACTTAAGCCCCACATCGCCTCTTTACTGAGAGAATTGATGGGGGTACAGCTGATGAGATGACTTAACCAGCTGACTATCACTTCTGGTGAAAATCAGGAAGACAAAGCAAAGAAAGGAACAAATATGTCCTGCTTATCAACAGCACCTTAGTGAAAGAACACTTCAGGTGGACTAACTCACTGAAGCCATTTATCTTTGAAGACAAGTCTAGATTTAATAAAGTTAGTCACTGTTCTGCAGTTGTGCAGATGTTCTGAACAAAACATTATTTGCTCTGTATAACAGACCTTCAATGGGGAGATCCAAGTGTGATGATCTGAGCAAGAATATAAAATATAAATAAAAATAGCTTATTGCCCACTATAGATATTGGAGATATTGTACTCCTTCCCTAATGAAAGAAGTGTATGGAATGAAAATGTATGCCATGAATGCTGAAATAACAATGTGTTTTGTTTAAATGTGTGTTCCACTTCCTTTCCATATTCCTGCTTGCACTGGCTCCCCTGTAATAGGGAGGCCTTAGGTTGGCTTATATCTTGGGATGAATCCTGTGTCACTGAACGATTTCAAGCTTCCAAAATCCTTTTCACAGCTCCGTGAACATCTGTGGCAGTGAAGCCTTCTGCTGTATTTCTTTTGTTTGGAATTCTCTGTCTAAAGAAATCTGAACTGCACCTTCTTTAGCTTTGTTACAGATACATTTTTATTTATCACCATAATGTTACCGTTTGGCAGCCTGTTTTATTTGCAAAACAGTCTCGAGTATTTGTACACAAAGGTCAACACAGAAAAGTAACATCCATCAAATGACAGATTCAAATTGGTTTTGGCGGTTTTTCTTTATGCTTCAGCAACAATTCTTATAGCAGTCTAAGATACTTCAGGTACACACCAGGATGGTTTCTTAGCTAAACATTCTAGTTTTACAAACAGAAATCCATTTTCTTAATGTATGACCTCACATACCTCACGTAAAGGCAGATGACTACAACCTGCTCTGCTTGTTCAACAGAGCACATACACTCAATTTAAAGACTGCAGCATTATTATTATTCATGATTTTAACATTCCCAGTGAATTTTAGGTAACATTATCACATAAAGTAGGTAAATGAAATCAGCATCACAAAAATATAACACTCAAAGAGCATTAGTAAAGTATAGTTACATACAACTGGACAGCCAAAGCAGTAGATGAATTCAGGTCTCAGCTTATTTTTTTCAACACATTTTAGAATGTATGCTTATCTCACTTGTCTGCATTTTTCAGACTTTAAAGATATTGAGCAACATCGCTGCCTTGAGGCAGAGAAACCCAGGATGTTGCTAACTGCATTTAAAATAGACACATTTTCTTACCTAAGGCCATGGTCCCAGTTAAAGCTGCAGGGCACAGATATTGCAACTGGCTCCAGTCAGATGTGGAGATCCCTTAGGTATTGCAAAGAAGCTCACAACAGTTAAGTAATACATATTGACGTATCTGTTGCTTCCAGTCAGGAGTCTATTAGCTACTGCATGCAGACAACACATCTGACTTGAGACCTGATGATCAAGGTGTGATTCTGTCTCACTGCCTTGGAATTTCCCTGTTCCCATTTTTTACAATGTTGTCCACTGACAGAAATCCTAACCCCCGTGACAATGCTAGTCCTTTCACCCCTAAATTGCTTTTCAAACATGCCACTTCACCTTTTAGCATTTTGGTGACTCATCACCACTCTGCTATACTGTTACTGCCCCCCTTACAGAACTTGTCCAGAACTCGTCCAGAACTCCAGGGCTTGTTTTGGACTGTCCCCGGTCCACCACTTCAATCAGTCCACTCTCACCTCAAACCTTGCACCTCTCACCTGCCTTCTCATACTCACTGTTAACCCGGCTTCATCTCTAAGCAACTTGAGTTCACAGTGCCTGAGGAAATAAGCAGTGGTTTGAAACCAGTTGTTGACAATTTTTAATTAGTACACTTACAATGAACCAACTGTTTTGTTTTCATTCATTTGCTGCAATTTCAGGAAACTGAAAAGACTAGATGAGCTGTATTCTGTACCCAATCACTGTACATTCACCCCGTTCAATTCACTTCCGTTCACTTCAGAAGACTTTAGTCATCCCCAAGGGGGCCAAGGTATAGCAGAAAGCAGTGCAACATACAGTACAACACATTCCAAATAAAACTGGTAACAAAAACATGGTGTCACAACATTTCTGACAAAGAAAAAGAAAAAAATGAGAAAAGAAAAAAATAAATAAAAACAGCAAAAGGTCCATAAAATGATTATTAAAGTAACATTTTAAAGTTCATTTGTATCGTAGGGATATAAACTACAAAATCAAATAATAATCAGTTCATTAGATATGTAATATGCATTTGCAGAGGGCGCTCTCTCCAATAGGGATCACATTGATAAAATGTTTTTACACTCAGTGTTTGCAAGCCTGATGGCCTCTGGAACAAAGATAAATTTCCTTCTAGTTGTCTCGCACTGTGGACAGCGAAGCCATCTTCCTGAAGGCAAAGCTCAGAAGACTGATGAAGAGTATGAGATGAGTCTTCAATGATGGCATAAGGTAGGTCTGTCTCAGGATCTGATGGACATAAAGGTTTGCCAGGGGTCTTAAAGACTCACAGATGATTTTAGAGTTGAATATTGTAGAGTAAAAATCCACTGGAGACCATTTTGTTGAGCAGAGGAGGGGTTTATTGGATATTTAGCCAAAGAGAAGCACCCAGCCTGCAATTAGGAGGATGGTTCTAACAGGAAAAGTTACAGCTGACCTTTTATACACTTTGTTGATAAGGAAGACAGAGAGCTTAAGACTCCAAAAGAAAAACGTCAATCTTATTTAATTTCTATTGGTTAAGCAAACTTCTTCAACCGTAAGATGTCCAAGTAACTGAGCTATATCAGTGTTTTCTAAAAGCAGGTAGTTGAGATTGGCCTTATACACAAAAACAATTCTTTGGGATTCTTAAAACAAGTGTACTTTCTGTCTGCAGGCCCCTAGTCTTATCCACAGCAGATACATTCAATGTTACAGCTAGCGTTCTGCTGAACATGGTGTACAGAGAAAGAATTTAATCCTTCAATGCTAATGCTCAGCCCCAACCACTTCATACACTCTTGTCGATTCTTTTAGCCCAATTATATTAAAGAAAATGTCTAATTTCCTGCTTTGTTTCACATCACATTAGATTTTGAAGATAATAACTGCTTACACTCATATAGCGCTTTTCTGGACACTCCACTCAAAGCACTTTACAGGTAATGGGGACTCCCCTCCACCACCACCAATGTGCAGCCCCACCTGGATTATGCAACAGCAGCCATAGTGCACCAGAACGCTCACCACACATCAGCTATCAGTGGGGAGGAGAGCAGAGTGATGAAGCCAATTCATAGATTTTAATTATAAGGGAGGCCATGATTGGTAAGGGCCAATGGGAAATTTAGCCAGGATGCTGGGGTTACACCCCTACTCTTTTCGAGAAACGCCCTGGGATTTTTAATGACCACAGAGAGTTAGGACCTCAGTTTTACTTCTCATCCGAAGGACGGCGCCTGTTTACAGTATAGTGTCCCCGTCAATATAATGGGGCATTAGAACCCACATGGACCGCAGGGTGAGCGCCCCCTGCTGGCCCCACTAACACCTCTTCCATCCAGGTACTTACCAGGCTCACACCTGCTTAGCTTCAGTGGGTTGCCAGTTGTGAGTTGCAGAGTGATCTTTTTTGTTCTTTAAAAATGTAAAGAAGCAATATGAACACAGATCAGAAGCTATGGCGCTCTAGATATGATCATGACACAATAATAGCTGTGTGTATTTAAGAGACACATTACCATGACATCATCCTGAAAACAGTGGAAATGTTCAGTGAAAGTGCACATCATGTACAGATTAAAGCTTTAATGTTCCTAAACTGACATTATAAGAGAAAAGAATAAAGATAAGGCAGTAGGGTTTAAAAAAACAGCTAAAATACACTTTTTGATGGTGTTTGTTTGATGGATAACTTCTGACAAATAAATGACTTACTTTGACATTTACACATGGCACTTAGCTATCGGCCACAGCTGCCTTATCTCAATTGATCTTAACATTGAGCTCAAAGTCTAGGATAAATCATGATTTATTTGAAATAGCTCGGAACATCCACTAGATAGTCTAGCCTTTGTTATCTTAAAATAAATTTAAGATTCCCATGGTTGAGTTGAAACTGCAGTGTAAAAAATAGAAGTTATGCTGAAAATAAAGTTACATTATTTATAAAGGTTATTTCAACAACACCTGATGAAAAAATCTTTTCAAGGAGAGTGTAAAATCTGTGATACAGATTGTACATGAAGGTTAAGGCACAGATGTTAATCTTTTTTAAATGCTATCATCCCAAGCAAGGAAATACAGAACTACAAAAATATTTCAGTTGTGTAGAAAACATAATTACGATGGAACAAAATAATTGGTTTTGAGTTTTGGTTTTAAAGATGTAATGTGATTGTGTCAGGGGAGCAAGCTCAAAGTCTGATATGCAAGCATTAAAACCAGAGGCTGTGAACTCTGAACAGGATAAGAAATGAAAAAGGAATAGAGCTTGTATAACTATGTCAATGAATGAATGGTAAGATGTGCTAAATATTTCAGGGGACCATATTACCGTCCTCTGTAATACGCACTGAAACATCTGCAACATCAAGAGGCAATTGAATCTTCAATCTTCAAGGGACAAAAGGCATTCTTTTTACAAAAAAGGTAATTTCAGTGATCTAGCAACAGTTGCCATAAGTTAATTCCCAGCCTGCAGTTGGAGTTTAGAGTGATAAGGCGTGTAAGGAAGACACGGAGGTTGTAAGATTAAAGAGATGAGAAATAAGAGATCACCCCTGAGGAACAATGCACACACTATAGCACAGAGTTTGATAGGAGCTTTCAATAACAGGTATAAAGATGTATAAAGATAGGATGGGAGGAATGTAACATACCAGCCCTGATCTGAATAATTTTCTCTCAAGGTAAAGAAACACAAAAACAGTGAGCAATGCTCAAAATTCCATTATAAGTGGTGTGGGGTCTGAGGTTTTTTTTTCCTGTGCTGATGGATATTATGAGTATTATGGTTTTGTGAAAACAAACACCATGGTAAAAAAAGCTTGAGATGCAGAGTGCAGAGGGAAAAACAGAGGATGAAATGAGGACAAAATCAATTTAATGATGGACAGAGAGGACATTGAATCCATCCAAGTGTTTCTCAAAGTGTTAACAATTGTCAGGCGACTACAACAGCTAAAAGGTGAGGCGGACTGTAAAATAATATTTCCTTTACATGTAAACCTTAAGATGTACTAGAGATTAGTATCAATGACAATGACGATGCAAAATGTCTGCTTTTGCCCTGGCACTTTGATTAAAGATGTGTGATTAACAGTTCCACATTGTGGAGGATATTCAAAACTGTGAAATAGACTATTGACAAAGGGAGAAGGAGCACTGCAAGGAGCCAGAAGTGCTGTAATAAGGCACTTGTTGTCTGAAAACTTCTGTGTGGAAGGTCGGAGAGGATGATGTGAAATGGGGTCTTGATGACAGTGCAGGAAATTGTTTGGAGCCCAGTAATGTGTGCAATTTCAGATGACTACAGATCTGTCACCGTTAGCAGAACAGACTTGAAAAAAGCCAAGGCCAGACTCTAGGGCTCCATGACAGCAGAGCAGAATTGCAAATGGACAGGAAATAGACTTTAAAGGAACTATTTTCTTACATCTGAGCACACAAGACTCCCTGTGACGAAGAAGAATCTTGAGTGAGTGATGAGGTTATGTCAGATCCCTGCAAACAGCATATCATGACTTCTGGGTCAGAGGTGATGTAGTGTTCATTCCACACCAGTCTGCGCCACACCACACAAGGCAGCCACACCCATAGAGAGCTGATTTCTCTATCTATAAAAGCAAGTAAAACCAGACAGAGATAGTCTTCAGCGGCAGCTGTGGATTGTTAATTTTCCAGATGTGACGAGCATTTAAAACTTCATTCAAAAGAGAGACAGATATCACAAATAGGAATTCAGAAATCTGGAGATCAATGGTTATTGTGTCAGATTGTTGGGTACTAGTGTTTACATCCCCAACCTCTAGCCAAACAAATCTCCAAAAATGTAGGTTTATCAGGATGTCAAGAATGACTGGAGAAGGAGAAGCAAAGGTTACAGACCAGCATAGGGAGAGATGGAGGGATGGGTAGAGACACCAGGTTAGCCTTAGCTGTGCTCTAAGAGTTCCCACCAACACAATATAGTTACAGGTTTCATGTACACATCTTGTCTATCTTGAGCTACAGTAAATGAAAGAGGGATCTGTTACTATATAATATATATTATTTATTATATCTCAAAAAACTTCAAGTGTTTCTTCATCATTCCTTGTCACTTCCTTGTTCCAGTCCTGATTGAGCCCAGAAGCACAATTTGAATAATAAATTCTGTTCTGTCAGAGCATGCCTGTTAAATTGACACATATCTAAAACCTCCCAGGAGGAGTGTAAACAAAAGAAATTGAGACATTTGTGTTTCAGTTTAGTAATTTTTCTTCTTTGTGTGCAGCAGAAGGCCATTACTAATGTTCTATGACAGAAATAGCAAACGACATACAGTAAGGAACAATCCCCCAGACCAATGTCGACCTTAACCGCTTTTACCGCAGGATCCGTCTCAGAGCACATTTTGCCGACAATTCCTCTTCACAGGCAGCTGAGAACAACCCGGTTATTGATGTCATTAACAACATTAATCCCAAACAGAGCTGTTGGACTCCCTCCTCTGGCCGTTTTCCACCAGTTGATTATTTCATCAACCAATGCACTAATCAAGCTCCCAAGGCACTCTCTATACCCAGTAAACATAGGTCTAACCTCACCCAAGGAGAAAATCAGGCGCTCCAGTCTCTCCGCAACAGGGATGATATCGTCATCAAACCAGCTGACAAAGGAGGCGCTGTTGTGGTGTGGCGTAAGGATCTATACATCTCTGAAGCCTCTAGACAACTAACTGACACTTCTGCCTACCTCCTTCTCCAACAGGACCCTACCACTGACTACCAAAAGGAAGTGGTATCCACCATTTCTCTTCTTATCAGCAGTAATGAGCTCCCCCAGGAGGCAAACCGGCTCATCATGGAACATCCACAGGTATCTCAATTTTACCTCCTCCCCAAAATCCACAAACCGGACACCCCTGGACGCCCCATCGTATCAGCATGTAACTGTCCAACTACTTACATCTCAGCCTTTCTCGACAGCCTCATGAGACCGCTGGTTGAAGATCTTCCCTCATACATCAAAGACACCAACCACGCGCTCCAACTTTTTAATGATTTCCAATTTCAGGGTACCGAATGCTACATTTTTACCAAGGACATCACATCTCTGTACACCGTCATTCCCCATAATGACGGCCTTACAGCACTCAAGCACATGCTGGACAAACGCACAGTGCTTGATCCACCCACCCACACCCTGGTACGCCTTGCAGAATTGGTCCTCACACTGAACGCATTCTCTTTCAATAATCTTTTTTACCAACAGGTCAGTGGAGTTGCCATGGGCACCAGAATGGGACCCAGCTATGCCAACATTTTTGTCGGCTGGGTAGAAGAACGCTTCTTCGCTTCCTACACTGGCTATGTCCCTGACCTCTACAAACGATATATTGATGACTGCGTCGGTGCCGCCACATGCTCCAACGATCAGCTTGAGTTCTTCCTGCACCATTTCACCAACTTCCACCCGTCCCTCAAATATACGATTAACATATCTTCCACTACTCTTCCGTTTCTAGACATCCACTTGTCTATCAACTACCCCCGACTGTCCACTTCAGTTTATTACAAACCCACGGATTCACACAGCTACCTCCTGTACAGCTCATTTCATCCCAACCACACTAAAAACTCTCTTCCTTTTTCACAGTTCCTTAGGTTACGACGATTATGCAGCGACGACATCGACTTCGAGAACCAAGCCCTCGAAATGTACTCATTTTTCATCAACAGAGGATACCCCAGCAGTGTGATTGACAGGGCCCTTGCCCGAGCCAAAAACACCCCCCGGACCATCAACCCGATCAGGAACTCCCGCCGTAACAACCGCATTCCTCTGGTGCTTCCTTACCACCCTAACACACTTCCTATCCCCAGGACCATTAACCACAACTTTTCCATCCTACAGGATGATCCCTCCATTGGGGCCCTCTTTTCTGATCGCCCTATCATCTCATATCGCCGACCACCTAATCTGCGTAACCTCCTTGTTCACAGCTCCCTTGACCGCCCTCAACAACCATCCACACCAGGCACTTTCCCTTGCAACAGAGCTCGCTGTATCACCTGCAAATACACAGCCACCACCACACTCATTCAAGGCCCCTCAGGACAATTCCGGATCACCCAGACAGCATCTTGTACCTCCAGCAACCTTATTTACTGTATCTCTTGCAGTAAATGCCCAGCCATCTACATTGGAGAAACAGGAAGGAGACTCGGAGACCGTTTCAGAGAACACGTCAGGGCTGTAAAGATTAAAGATCTCTCCAAGCCCATTGTTTCTCATTTCACCTCTGACGGCCACGACCACTCTAATCTCTCCGTCTGTGTTCTCAAAGACGGTTTTCCAAACTCATACATCAGAAAGACCACCGAAACTAAAATTATTCTGCAGCTAGGATCACACCTTCTCCCTTCCCTTAACGACAGACTACTGTTCTTTTAAATTTTCCATTCATTGGAAGTTTCATTTCACACCTCTCTGCACCCATTCTGACTTCACACCTTTTGATTGGCCTCTCTTTCTGTCCCCTGCTCCCGCCTCTCACTCCTCCTCCCTCCCAACCTTTGTTCTCCCGCTACTTTACCTTTGCCTACTGCCCTGTCTCTCTCACACCTGAAGAAGGCTCCACGGCCGAAACGTTGTGTTCTCTTTCTTCTTTTTTTCAGCATGGAATAAACCTATTACTTGTTCCTTTGCAGTAAGGAACAATGCTGCATTTCTCCTCAGGATACACTGACCAGCTGTCAATGCATATCTTATTTCAAGCAGTGCTTAAGAAATTAAAGATAGGAAATTCAAAGCAATTAAGTTGCTTCCATGACTCATTAAATCTATGTTTCTTGGTTGTACTAAGATGTCTGTTACTTTTAAATTGTTTTTTATTCTAATGTGTTTAACATTCCATTGTTATTAGTAATACTTCCTTTAAAAACTAGGCTGATGCATGTTTCTGTTTGTAAACATTTTTTCAAATTGTAAATATTCTGGCTCTTGAAATACCAGCTCCCAGGGAAGGCTCCCCGGTCAGTCATTAGAAACTTTTCCAGACCTTGACAGCTGAGGTTGGTCCTGATGGGACACTTTATAAAAAACTTACAGGATCACCTACAGTACACCAGCACTTTAGGTACTTCCAAGACTGGCCTTGTATCTGCTGTAGGGGGACAGAGAGCAGATCCTCTCCACTGCAAATGGCACCAGAGTGTTGAAGATGAAAAACATCCAACAGACCAAACAAAGATGAACCTTGTGTTGAAGGATTCAAAGAGAGAGATTTAGTCTCAGAACCAATAAGTCGCATAGCTGCCCAGCTTGTGAATGTCTCAAGGGAATGGATCAAATGAGAATCCCAATGTACATGTTCAGTACATATGGCAAATAAACTCCTCTCTTTCTCTCTCTTTCACTAATAGAGAGGGACTGAAGAAGTCAAGTTAGAAGCTCAAAGAGGAGTTTAGGCTTTCTGTTGGTTTGTTTTGAATGATTTTCCCTTGCATTATTATTAAAAGAACACTGTCGTACAGGTGCTATGTGTGCCTGTCTCACCTTAACCTGCTTATCAGTTGTCCTATATTTTTTAGAAGTCCAATCCCACATTAAAATGTATTAGATGAGTTTAGTTAGGTTTATAGTGTTAGCACTGGCATGCAAACAGTGTAGGATAGCATGACAAGGCCACAGCACACAGACCACAATAGTGATCTTTCAATCAGTCTTGAAAGGAAACTATCAGCCAATAGTTAAGTTTGACTTATGCATCTAGAGTGGCCTCTGCCAGAATTGTGTCACTATAATTTTCTGATAAGTGCATAAGTCATGATGGATGTTTTGATGCATAGATGCCTGTTTACTTTTGGGCTCAGGAAGATGAACAAATGAGCACCTGGGAGAAAAATATGTGCAACAAGTGCATCGCCTTCTGCTTTATAAACAGACTGGTTTATCTTGAAAGGTGTCTGCTTGTGTTATGACTGTGTCATGACTGTTTACCACAGTCATTAAGCCAAAAGAAACGTGATTCCTTCTTGGCTTATAACTGTTTGCATTCTTGTAGTGGGGCAGTAATCTTTGCAGCACGACTACTAGAGCCACACACTTGTAAACAAGCTTAAATAGTCAAAAAGGAGTCACAACTGCTGCTTCAACATTGCACAAAATATAAACATATTACATCCATATACTATTAGGGGCAGTAAAATCAATGTACTGTTGTAGTTTTGAAAGATTAAAGGATTAGGGTGACAATAGTATGCATTACGCATTATATCACTGTGTAATTCTGTGTAGTGAGATTACCATTGTTGACATTCTAACACCATTACACTGATTCTACCCTATCATTATTTTCTGCTTTCACTACTGAACTCAGACTTCCACTGAACTGTTATGATTTTTTCATGGCTTGTATACACAAAGTCAGGCATCACCAACTGAGATAGAGCCAGGACTGATCTTTGTCGGTCTCGGAGAACTGACGACAGACTGATTCAGGTGAGGAACAAAGTGTTGTACTGGCAGGCCATTTAGTGAGAGGAACACTTCCATTCACAAGCAGGAAGCTCAATGATAAGGTACAAATAATAGGTTTATTCCATGCTGAAAAGAGAAGATAGAAAACATAACGTTTCAGCCGTGGAGCCTTGTTCAGGTGTGAGGAAGAAGGCTCCACAGCCAAAACGTTGTGTTTTCTTTCTTCTCTTTTCAGCAGGGAATAAACCTATTGCTTGTTCCTTTTGCAGTCCACGCATGCTACGCAGCCACCCACCTGAACTACTCAATGATAAGGTGTCTGACTGTGGACAGGGCAGGCTTTAAGGTATCCTGGATCTGATTAAATAATTACTCGTTAAATGGGGGCAGGTGGCATAGACAGCCAAACTGATTGGGTTCTTACGGCACTGGGTGGTGTTTAACTGCACAAATGCGGTCGAATGCTCGGGCGTGTAACAGAAGAAATCTGGTTTCCACATCACTCATCTCCTGGCTCAGATAAGGGCGAAGCTGGGCTTCCTGCACTGGCTGCATTCTTCTTGTTTCTCCAAGGAAAGCATATTGTACAGGGAAGGCAGGAAGCTGAATTATGTACAAGTGTTCAAAATATGTTAGTCACTTAAAATGAAAATCACTGGGAGGATGGGATAAAGATTAATATGAAATGGAATTGCTGACCATGGGAGACCAGAAAAACACATGCAGTGCCCCCTTATTTTCATTTTCAGAGATTCAAATGTATCCTCCTTTAACAGCACAGCACTTTTTAATGCGATGAAACTTGGTCTCCTGCATCCCTCTCCAGCCCTTCAGTTTGTCAGGCAGCTCTTTGGACAGCATGTCAGTAGTTGTAGAAATACAGAAACTCCCAATCATGAATCGCACATTTAGGATATCTGCTTATATGTGAATTCAGATTAACGTCTCGTGACCTTTGCAAGTCAGATACTTACTGTACATTAGGCGGTAATGCAAAAAGAAAAACTGAGACATTTTATTTCATGACTTTAAATATAAGGTAAAGAAACAAACCAAATTTAAGGTAACTTTAAATATAATGGAGGTGGTGAGCTATTGGTGCTTCAAGAAGGTAAAATGATAAGTTAAACTCCAAAATAACATAACTGCTGGAACTGCTGAATAATCTATCACAACAATCTATGAATCTTACATATGTAACGTCCTTCCATCCCTTTTCTAACTGCTTTATCCAATATAAGGTCATAGGAGAGCCAGGGACTCTCCCTATCCTTGTTCCTACATACTCTCTTAATACTCTCCATATTTCTGTCCTTGCAAGCAACGGTCTCCAGGGGGGATAACCCTGGACTGGACACCTGTCCATTGCAGCACTTTGTAACATATGACACAGAAAATGTCATTAATACAAAATTATTATAACAATAAATCACTATTATTACATGGCCTAAAGGTCACAAGAAATGCCAAATAAGAGAGTTTTTTCAAACAAAATAACACTACTTTGGTGTGAAAGTGCTTGCCTGTGGCCGCCATGGATTCACTGTAAATTTAAGGCTGTGACCAGACATAGCCTCCAGAACCTTCCTGGTGGGTCACAGAGCAAACCGAGTTTTTACTGCATTGCGATCTGCTGTAGAGATCAACTTCCACTCTCACTCTCCCTCTCCATGTGCCCACTTGTGTTGAAACATTGGCCAGGCATCTGAAATCTAACTCATATTGTTAAGGAAAAGAGAATATGCCAATATGTTTCTAAATTTCAGAATATTATAAGGCATTCAGTAGAGTAGCTGAGGCATTAGTACTCGTGACAGACTTGTTTTTAATATCAAAGGAAAGCCTGAAGCAGCAATTTAGATATTCAGACAACAACCTTTTATTTTATATTCTCAAGATCTTCTCTGTTTTCCAGTCAACACTACAGCACTAAAGAAAGTAAACACCTCTGTGGTCCCTGATAAATCTCTCATTTTGTGTCACAAAACTTAAATAATGGAAAATGCTGAAAATCAAGAATGTAAAACAAGAGAAAAACTTTATTAAGCCTTCTTCGGGCTCTTCACACCTTAACAAGGCCCAACACCTGAAACATTGTGTTTCTCCTCATCGTGGAATTAACATCTACTTGTTCCTTTGCAGGCAATGCATACTGATGCAGCTCCCCACTCAAACCTCTGTAAAAATCCCTCTATGAACAAGTTCTAGAGAAGAAGAAAATTGGATCTGTGAATAAGATCAAATACTTAAAATGTCACTTTACTACAATTTCAAAGAAAATGAATTGGTGGTGCAGTGGTTATCTTTGGGGCCCTGAGTTCAATTTCTGGGGAGGTATTTGCATGGAATTTGTATCACAGATTTATACTTGAACATAAATCAATGTATTGTCTATTGACCACTTAGGTCATTTAATTGTGAAATGATTCATAATGGTTTCATTAAGATTTGGATTTTCCATCTGCAGTAAATAATACAAAGAAAATGTCTATGCTTGGCTATGAAACCTGTTAATATTCTTTAACAGTTTAGAGCCATGTATCTTTGTAAATCAACATGATTGCTTATCACTTATATGGAGCGACTGATGCAGAATCATGCTGTCTTCCTGCATCAGAAATCATAAGAGCAAGGAGTTTAGTTTTGTTAAACCCCGCTGGCCTCTGGACAAATATTCATTTTTTAGTTACTTCTTTGGCTCAGTTACCACTTCTTACTTAAATTCAGTTTGTCACAAATGGAAAGCTGCTCTTGTATTGCATGGTGCTGCGGATAAGTGGCGGGCCAAGCTAGTAAACACAGTAACCAGCCACAGCCACAGCTCCCTTCATTCAGTGCTGGTTACCATGGTAACTCATTCGCCAGGAGTCTGGTACCACCTGCAGGCAATTATCCACTACGCTCGCCTAAGGTGGTTCAAGACTACCCATGATCTGGGAGTGCTCAGGAAACTCTGTCATAGAGCTCCCTACATTCCAAGCTTCTCCCTGCTTGTTGAGTTCTGGAGCTCTTGCTGTGTTTGTTTCCTGGTCATGACCCTTGCTTCTCCCTGATTCTGTTTATTGGATTCCCCCTGGTACTTTGTACTGTCTCTCTTTGTTTACGGACTCTGCTTGTTTCCGTCGACTCTGAGTGGTGATTTCCTCTTCTGCTTTGCTTCCATGCTTACCTGGCTTGAATTTCGCCTGTTTTCAGTTTACGCCCTATTTAAGGGTGTTTGCCCGTTCCCTGCTTGCCTGTGGTCATCAGCCTATCTCTTTTGCTTTCTGTAAACAGTGTGCTGCTCTCTCACACAGCTGCTTGCCTGTGTTTATCTGCCTAATCTTATTTCACGAAAACGTGTCTCTGCGTTACTATCTCCAGCAGTGACACAATTCAACTCTAAATTACTGGAGTTTACAGTATTACCTAATAAGATGGTTTGTACTCTCTACAGCAATTTGGAATATAAATTTCAGGACACTGTGAATCAATCATATATATTAAATACTGTCTTTTCCTTTTGTTATATAAACTGCATATAAATCTGAAGTATTCCAGATGACAGGATTCAGTGAATGAGCAGTATATGAATCTATACAAGTGCAGGAGCAGGATGAGATACTCAATGACATACTTGACTCACAGATTTTTTTTTAATTGATTTTCTAGTTTTCAAGCATTAATTTGCCCTCAGTAAACAAAGTGATTAGAGATCACTGCTGAAGCTGCAAAGGAAGTTCAAAGATATTGACAAAATCAAAGACTGTGCAAACATCTGGCGGATGATTATTTAATGTAGACAAGAGCAGGGTATTACATACAGGTAGCAAAAACAAACTGGAAATAAAAATGAGCAATAATGAACTTAAAGGAGCTACCTAAGAAAAAGACCTGCTGTAGGTGTTTAAATTGATTGACTTTTCCATTTCTGGACAGCAGGGACTACTGTAGATGGGCCAAATGGTTACATCTCATTTACAGTCTGCTTATGTTATAAAAAAGATGTCACGATCACTACTCCCCCTCTTAAGGGCGCTCCAGCCCTTCCTTGTTCTGCCCCATTACCTGCACCTGTTTTAGTTCTCGCCCCACCTTAAAAGCCAGACGCAGGCGTCACCCAGACGCTTCTCAGTGAATCCCGTGTCGTGAGAGCCCGGGGTGCTGCCGCGTCTGGCTCCGTTATGGTTTTAGTTTCCTGTTCCCGTTCCCCTGCCCCGCCGGTCCCGACCCGGTCCTGGTTTTTAATTACTTTGGATGGATCCCCTGGTCTTGGACTCTGCCTCCCGTTTTGGATTTCCCCTTTGGATATACGCTTGGATTGTTCGCCTTGGATTCACTCCCACTGGACACCTGGACTCCTCGGACACGCCCCCCCGTCTCCTGACCCTTCTCCTGCATGACTATTTTTCCCCTTGTGTCTTCACAATTCTGGATCGTGTCGTCCGCATAGGGCCCGGAAAGAACCCGATCGCGACACAAGAAAGTTCATTGGCAACTGCCTTTTTAAAATCAAATAAAATTAAATTAAAATGATGCACAGAACAACACATTCTGTAGTAGAAAGAAGTCAGGACAAAACATTACATTACAATAAAAGGCGACATACAGGACTTTCATACTGTACTTTAAAGGTTTATTTTCGTCTAGAATAATAGAAAAGGCTCCCAAATATTGATAAACTTGTAGGTGAGAATCTCTGGAATAGTCATGTCTGAAATATAAGAGTGCCAGAAACAAGCCAAGTATATTTCAATGCTGAAAAGTAAAAAAGAAAGACAACAAATATAATTTTTCAGCTGTCTCCTTTAGGTAAACCATGGCCCAGATGACACGCCGTTTGTTCCAGAAGACATTTATTTCAAGTCTTGTAGAAAAAGTGCTTCACCAATTCCTCGGAAGAACTCTAAAGGAGACTGGCAGACGTTTTCAGGCAACATGACAGAGCAGTGAGAAACAAAGATCTCTCAAACCGATACATCCCCTAGCCATGATGACACTGACCTGGACTTCAGACACTCTCCTTAAACTAGGTTCATGTTCACCTCCTCCTCTCAATGATGGACATTTACTGACATTTTCTCCATTGATTGACAGATTTCTATCTTCCACATCTTCCCCTGGAATTCGTCTCTCAAGATGCCATCTCTTTCCAACCCACATTATCTGCCCAGCACAACCCTGAAGAAGGCTCTATATCTGACACATTCTTTCTTTTACTTTTCAGTGTGGAATTAACCTCTACTTGTTCCCTATCTGTGTATATGCACCTTACAAAAAAATGGAGAAGAGTTTTATTCTCCCTGAAGATATCTGGTCATGGACTGTTTTACCAATTAAGAATGACAGTTTGCTTTAAACATATTAATTAGGTCTAGCAATCCAATTATGTGACCATGTTATTTTCTATAGATGTTGTGTGAATTGAATTGAATTTCTAAAGAGCTGTATCCTCAACGAGTAAGTGAAAAATAGAAAGCTGACAATCTTGTGAAGGTCAGATTAATCTGTCCTCTTTAGGAGACCAGAGTCATTCATGCCTAATCACAAAATAATTATGAAAAGTGGCATGAATTAAGATGGCAGTGTCCATGGTTATTCATTTTCAACTTCATCTCAGTAATTTGACTTTCAAAATATCATTCTGTATTTTTATGTTTTAATATAATAAAACAGAGCTGTTAAGAAATATTGTGCTCCTTCTCTAACAGAAGTAACTTTTCTAAAGCTTTCCACTTTTCACTAAATGAAAAAGCATTGAAAATCACAGTGTTTCTTAATATGTGTTGGAATATTGTAATAATGGCACCTTTTTACAGTATAGTGTCCCTACTGGCCTCACTACCAGCAGCAACCTTAGTTTTTCCCAGGAGGTCTCCCATCCATGTACTGACCAGGCTCACACCTGCTGAGTTTCAGTGAGTTGTCAGTTGTCAGATGCAGGGTGATATGGCTGCTGGCTAAAGCATTATGGCATACTGTAGTAAGTTATCCTTAAAAGGACTGCTCTATGAACTGCTTTATGAACGTGATATTATCTTGAATTCTGAGGAAAAAAAATACAGTTCCGACATTAGTAACTCTACAGTGTCTAAATGGATAGGGATATGTCTAGGCTTTGCTTAATAAATGTTAAAATAATTAAATGGCATTTTTGGACAAAATACGAAATTACAATGTGGACCTTAATACTTATGTCAAAGTGAATGACACCAAATAGCTGCTTTCGTAGTGTAGTCATTTAAATTAAGAAATCTAAATTATAGGCAAAAGGAAAAACACCAAAAAATAATTAATATTACAGTAACATCCAGTTATTGTGAAGTTATTGTGAAGATGCTGTTCCTGTATTTTGAAACCAATTTTGATTTTATAGTTTAGCTTTTTGTGTTGAGCACTGTCTGTGGAGTATTTTGTTAATATGTGTGTATATTAGGAAACAGACAAAGTACAGTACAAGAGTCCCTTATTAAATCCTCAAGGACGATGACAAGGAGTTCTAAAGTGAGAGTAGAACATGGATGAAGGTGTCTCTCCTGGGCAGAGCTCTGAAGCTGCACACAGGCTGGATTCACAGGGTCTCAGTTACTCGGCATGCGAGAGGTACTCTGGGACAGAGTGATGGAAGGGATTTGTAAGACAGCACAAGAACCACATCCAGCTCTTGCGAGAGGGACTTCTTTTGACATGTATTTCTAGTTTACTTCTAGTGAAAATCTGGGACAATTGCCAGACCTGCCAGTCTGCTGAAACCTTCTCTGCAGTCGGGACACAGTGGAGTGGCTTACTCCATAGTGTCTGGCAACGCTGGCACATGACAGGCCTGCCTGCAGCATGCCAATGGCCCTCTCCCTTGTTTCTGGTGCCATCCGAGGCATTATGGAATGCACAGAATACTGACTGAAGTGTGGCCTTTTTCTCGCAGTGACCTAAGCTTTGAATTAAGGCCTTTTTAAAGGTGACCTGATCAGGCTTTGCTCCACCTGGACCTCGATGGGTAAAAGTGCACCTAACGAACGTTTGTGTGAATGGCAAGTTGCAATGCCTCACTGCACAAGCTGTATTGCTGGTCAGAGGGCTTTAAACACATTGACAACCTTTTGTGAAAGTACATAAGCTATAACTATAGTATTCTCATTCCAGAAAATGTTGCGTTTCTTTTTTCCATCAGTATACAATGGGGCCAAATCCTTTGTTCCTCCATGCTGAATCCTGTAATAGAGTGCTTTCTAAAGCTGATACTGTAGCAAATTAACAACCCTTTTGCTCCTGGAATTGATCATTTCTTATTTTTAGTTGAGCACTCAGGATTTTCAGAGTTCAACAACAAAAGGGCTTAAGGGTTTTCCTGATTCATTTATTAACAAACTAAACCCACAAGCAAGTGTAATGTTACTTGCTGTTTCAAAGCAAAATGTTGGTGTCCTCTGTTGGTAATTTACTGAATAAACGTTCTTCCTTCGACAGGTGCAAGACTTTCTTATATGATACTGTCCATATAATTTAAATCACATTAAATGTGATACAGAGATCATTCAAAGTGCTTGCAAATTGTAGTTATTAAAATGTGTGAGTCACAGTCTCCACTTTTCAACATTAAGATGTGTGATAATGATGAAAAATGCATAGTAGAAACGTATCATTAGTTATGATCTTTAATCAAAGCTCGTAGTGTGTGCTCAGACTGAAGAAAAGCTCATTGGCTCCTTTATCTTCATATTAAAAATAATATTTTTTTATGGGTCATTAAGTATAAATCACGTATGATTTCCCAGGACTTAACATTTCATTTCACATTTGTGCGACTGTACATTAGTTCGTTTGTCCATTTCATTTTTATCATCTTTTTTTTTCCATATTCCTATGACTGTGGAAGCTGATCTAACACTTTAAAAGACGTAAAACTGTTTTTGTCAATATAAAAGATTATTTCAATGAAACCTTTAGAAAAAGCTAACAACAAAATTTAGTTTTCTCTTTCGCATTTTTACGATGTTAAGAACCATTCTATTATATGCTGTTGACCCTGACCACTGTCTCACGTGGGGATTATTGTGCTCCAAAGCGTCGCATTCAACAAACAAATCTAGATATAAATATAAACATTATGTGTAAAGTCACCCATTATTGATTACAAATATTGTGTTACAAACCAGCCTTATCTACACTGAACACTGTATGAATATAAAATATCATAAAATGTATCTATCGCACGATAAGTGTATAAAAATATATGGCACACGACGACAAATAAAAATGATACAATGCTTCTTTTGAATAGCGAAAGCTGAGGACTCTCATGCTGTCACACAACGTATTCTAAATGTTTACTTTTTTTCTGCTGAAGTCCTGCACCTTGCTCAATAGCACTTCCAAATGTTTTAAATGTTGACCGCACACTGCTTCGTAAAGGTATGAACCAAATCAAACAAAAAAGGTCCAAAAAGTCAATCGTGACGTCACTGAACGTCTCTTCCCCCCAGTAAAAGGTTTACCGTACACGAGACTGGGAGACAGGTGGGTTACAGTGGTGTGGAAGTATTAGTTTCCTTTGGCGGATTGGTTATCAGTTAGATTTGGCACGTATGAGCGATTTATTTTCATGTTTTCCTTTATAAACAATTCTGAATTTATTGTTACAACCCAGCTCATTGCAAGCAAGAATATAATTACATATGCAAATCATGTACTGTAATAAATATGTATATACCTTTTTCATAGTGATAAGAAGTGATACGTTTTTTCCTTAACAGAGAGCAAAAGAAAACAAGAGCTCTTCATGCACTTGATTTCTCTACTGTGATGTTGAAATAGCTTTGTCACATTCTGTTATTCGTGCTATAACTATTTTCTTACTAAGAAAGTCACCTAAAGATTTAATGGTGAAGTCCAGTCTTGGTCAGAACCAATTGTGTAAGTTGCCTCAATATTTTCTGTTGCGTTTTTGTATCCTGGTGGAATAGCATAATACAAAAGCAGCGTTTATTTGCAAAATTAATACATATTCATGATCACATAGAAAATCCTTTTACATCACAGACCTTGGTGCACAGCTTTTTGTGTTTTCAGTAAGCTAGTTTCTACAGTATGTGTCATTGCTGTTTCTGGGCACTGCTTGGTGTGAATCAGTGTTCATTCAGAACAATATAGCCTAAATTTGGTCCTTCAGAAAATATTTTACTGCATTTCAATGTGAAATAGTGCTTGATGAGGAACATTTCGAGAAGCCAGAGATTTGGCAATAATTGCAGGGGAAGCACAGCTTAGTGTGCTGAGACTGTGAAGTCCTGCCTGGAATATTCAGGTCCTCACTCCTGACACTGTAGAGTACTCTTCCTGGACTTGCTGCAGTCCAGCCAGGTGTATAAATGGATAGCAGCATTAGTCAGAGCCTGCAGTGTGCTAGAATACATACTAGCCTTACTAGTTCACCCAGAGCATGGACTCTTTACTAAACATAGTTAAACTAGTATAAATTCAGGAGAACATTAAATGTTTAGAAGTAAGCTCAGTATGGATCTAAAATTAAACAAAGAAACTGAAAAAAAACTGAATTAAATTCAATTAAAATCGAAAGATTTGAACAAATCACATTCTCAGTAATGCATATTGTTCTTTACAATTTAGGACAGTTTAACGCCTTCAGAGGGAGTTCCTTCACTGAAGACTTCAATCAGCCCAGAAAATGGGAAAAAAATCGAAATACTCCCATTCCTCTAAATTTGCTGAGAACCCTCCATGCCTTCCTCAGGCTATGAAAATGTACTGAGAATAGATTACTAAATGGGACATTAAGGAATACTACTAGTACTAGTACAATGGAATGCTATTACTTTGTAGTACTGTACTATTCCTTCTTCTTGCGTGAACATTAGTAGACATGAATGATCGGGACCACATCACATGTTTTCCCAGACCAGGTAAAGCAAGACTTAAAGGGGCACTGCAGTCCCAATTTCTCAGACCTTAAATTATTCATTACAATTACTATAACTTACTAATTACTTAATTATAGACCTTATTTTGTTAAATATCGTAACAAAATAAATTCATTGATGGTATAGAATAACTTAAAATTTCAAATAAAGCACAAGATCATGAACTTTGTGAAAGTACTGTATGGTCGCCATTGCTGTCGCAAACCCCTGGCCTTGCCACGGGTGAGGGCGAGAGTTCGCGTGAATTGCAACAGGAAGTGGCCCTTCCTGCTCACTAGTCACTGACATGACTAATGTACTGTGATGTACAAGCGAATAAGTGCAGGTTGTGCAGCCGACATTTCACTGCAGAAATCTTCCTACTTGATCTGCATGCATAGTGAACAAGTACGCAGTATTTGTCAGCAAAACCCAAAGCTGAGCGTAATATTTCTCGTGGATAAAAAGAGATGTACTTGCAAGCTTGCTCATTTACAATATAATAGGGCCACTTCACATCACCAGATGTTTTGTTGACTTGTTCTGAATTTCTAACAATGATGACAATATCGCGCTGCGCATACTAGGAAATTTGATATATTTCAAGATGGAAATTGGAGGTTTTACAAGTTACTGTGTACATTTTACTTTTATTGTAATTTGCAATGCACTCATCAAGGCTGATTCTTTCTCACCCTGAAATATACAATAACTCTGCAGATATCCTTTAATATTGCCAGATGTCAGTTCCGAAGTACCATACAGTACCTAATAACCAGCCTTATTTTTACAAACAACAAACACTTACTCAACAGCCTGACACCAGAAAAGATACAAACAAAAGTCTGTCCATCTTTCCAACAGAGTCTGGGGGGTAAAGGACGGAGGTAGGTGCTGAGGACCAAGCATTCGACTGTCTACTTCAATGTCCGGCCTTTGGTCTCCAGCCACGGTTTGACCATATAAATTAAACTGAACACCTGGTGGTGATCAGCAGATTCATGGCTCAGAAAAATGTCCGCTGTGCCACCAATGGCTTCACTTCATCAAGCGTCTTTCAACATTGCGGAAGAGTATTCCATCTTATATATTGAAGTATATGACGTCAGATTATTTTGAATGTAGGTATTTATAAATGAAGTAACATCTTTTTATACCCAGCACAATGTATTTTTGAGGGAATTAAGGGCATTTTTGTAATCCTTGAACAATTTTTGGAGTACACAAATTATGACTGTTACATCTGCCACTCCAGTGGACAGCCGAAAAGGTCAAATTAGACACCGTCTTAAGCACCAAGGGGAATGCAAGAGAATACTTGGGGTTCAGGCAAACGAGGGTCAGATCTGGCACCTCTCTCGGTAATACAGTACAGTAGGAAAATCTGAAGTCGTAGAAATGGGAGCCCAACAGAGGAAACATCAAAGAGGCCACTGATAAGGGGGGAGGGGGGATCTGGAAGCAGCTGTAAACAGGGCAGGTCAAGGGTTTCTCAACAGCAAGGCACAATTCAGGGAATACAGGAACTAGAGGACAGGGCTAAGGGACAGACTCCCAAGGAGACTCACTAAGCACAACTCTGTGCCTGAGTGCTGAGTGCAGTCTGGTCTGACCTCGAGGGGCCTGCCCACCTATCGGAGGAGTAGTGGAAATAGATGCGCAGGTGATCAGGCGTCCTGTCTGACTACGTGTCCGTGGCAACTGGAGTGGAGAGTGGAGGTGTGGCCAGTTACCATGACATCGACAATGACTTCCTATCTTCAGTTCATGGGGATTTCTATTCTCTAGTGAATCTTTAAGTTTTTGGATAAGCATCGGTTCTCATTCCTCCTGCAAAATCAATGCTTACAGAAGCTTTTTCCCCTCTGTGTGAGCATGGCCGACAGAACAAATGAGTGCAAGCCTTAGCTGCTTCGTGTCTTTGAAATACACCATCAGACTAGAGCCTTGCCAGATCTCATGCAGGGAAAGTACATGAAAGGAGTGTCATCGATAGAGCTGGGGAGGAGAACAGCTATGTTTTATAAATCAGCACTTCACTTGCAAAACCTGCCAGAACATCTGGTGTTCCCAAAGGACTTTCTCCCATTGAACTTTAGCCATCTAAATATCAGAAGAAAATATATTTCCTGAAATATGTCCTATGTCTGTGATCACCTCATTATAATCACAACTGAAACATGTTTTTGAAATACTACTGTAAATCAGGATTTAATTTATTTTAAGATGTCTTGATTTAGAAATCTTTTTTAACGATTTAATCCAAATGTAGGATTTATTGTATCATTTGGTGCACCCAGCTTTATTACAATATAAAATTCCATTGTTGTGGGTAAAATAAAAACTAAATTGAGCTATCCACACACAATAAACACTTTAGACAAAAATATTTTTATTCAACAGTGAAAAGAGATATTGATAGCATAACTTCCTTGTTGAAGCTGTTACGCTTGAAGGATCAAGAGTAGTACCTCACCTTTCAGGTGTTCAGTAGAACATTAGGAGGAACAGGGACACTCATATGAAGAATAATGGCATCCAAGAATTCGGTGCATCTGAGGATCTTTGCGGTATAGTGAGATTTGGTGTCACCTGCTTGTCTGAGGTCCAGCCCCCTGGCCCTAGGACAGGAAGACTGGGACCAAGTGTGGAGCAAGGAGTGAGCAAGAAGTGAGCTGCACAGGTGAAGATGGAGTAAATGGATGCAGGAGACAAAATGCAAAAAAGAAGGATTTTCTGATATATACAGTATATATCTTTTGAGAAATGTAATTGGGAATGCGTGGTTATAGTCATCCCCCCTAACTTCATTTAAGATCTTGCAATTAAAATGTCTGTGACACACACTTGAAAACACAGGGCCCCAGATTCAAAACACTCTGGAGGATTTAAGCGCTTAAATGTTTTGAATTTAGAATTCATTGTTACCTCTAAAATGACCGTGAATAATTCTCTGAACTATCTCCTTGAAGACATTCTAGTATAATTTATTCATAAGTAAGTAATTGCTTTAAAAGGGATTCTCTTGGGTATTTTATCCGCTATTAACAAAGAAGAAAAGGCAATTAATAATTAAGTTGGGAAAGTCAAATTAACTTACAGAAAAAAATGAAAAGGCTTAAAATGTTAGGGTCTGTTGCTTTGAATAAGTGTAGTTATGGGATATAACACACCCTTCACGTATAAAAAGGGGACAAACTTGGTTGTTTTTACCAATAATTCTGGTCCTCATCTATTAGAGATTAAGTGCAATCAGACTGAAATAAATTGAAAATCGACAAAAAAGAAAAAATGTGCACGACTATTTGTAGAAGCACTCGTTAGATAGCTGGCGATTGAATCAGAGAGGCCAAATAACTTGATTCACTCTTCATACTACTCTGTAGAAAAAAAACTCTAAGTCAGTATGAGGCATATCTGCTGTTGCTCAAAGCACAATCCCTATGGGATACAAAACAAACCAATAAGCTAACAGTAGGAGCTAATTTAGCCAAGCAACCAACATTCATTATGGTATTGCTATGATGCTTAATTTCCCTACATGAACAGATTCTTACACTTTGGGGGAAAATGCCTACAGGCACATTGTAGAACATTTCAAACTTCTATTCTCACTCGGATTGAAGCAACACTGCGATCTACAGAACTGTCGGTTCATATGCTGTGAAAATTAATTTCAGAGTATTTGATTACATTACAGAAATACATTCAGACACGTGAACTTGTTATTCTAAATCAAAATTCTTTAGGCTTCCACCGAGAAAAGAAAGACTGTGATTCTCATGACAATACCATTTAGTGTTACTCATCTGGAAAGGAGTCACAGCCGCACAACTTAAAGTGACGAAGGTGCAGTTCAATGGAGATATGCCTCATGTAAAATTTAGTTGATTTGAGTTCCAAAAAAATATATGGTTGGGCTTTCTTTGAGAATCAGTGGAAAAAAGACCAAACAGCACAGAGACCGGTGCCCCTTGAACAGTCATTAACACAAAAAAAGGTGAGAGCTGCTAAATGTATGATTGTTTATATCCCTTTGTATCATCTAGAGCAGGGCTAGTCAAACTGTCCTTTCAATTCAACAGGACTGTGATCCAACCAGCAGCTCCATTGTTACAGTACATTGATCCTGCCACCTGTCAGGTAAATCACAGAGACGCTGGTTGTAGCACAATTCCACAATGGATCAGATGAGAAGGGCTTCAAGTTGGGGGAGATGGATACACCCAGGAACATACTGTAGGTAGGATACAAGGGGATGAGGCCCTTCTAGCGTGTTTGTATTGATCCAAGGATGTCATTTAGCTCTTTCTTGCAGGAAACCAGGGTGCAGGCTGTAGCAATATGGTCGGGCAGCTGGTTCCAAACTCCCACAACATTTCTTATAAAGAACATCCAGTTCTCAGCTTTAACTGCACTTCCCTTTAGTTTCCAGCTGTGCCTTCTGGTTGGTGTTTTACGTTCGGCTATGAAAAAGTCTATGGGATTGTCCGTGTCCGTGTCTTTTAATATCTTTTAATAACCAAGTGAGATACAGTACCTTCACCGTTCTCCCTGTGCAAGAACAAAAAGACTCCATTCCTGTAGCTTGTCAGTGCAGGGCACCCCTTTAAACTCAGGAAGGCATCATTCCTCACTTCTCTGACTGACTCCAAAGCTGCAGTATCCTTTCTTGTAATCTGTAGACCAAAACTGTGTACAGATTACCGAATGATTCTGAATGACATTTCTAACCGCTTTATCCACTACAATGTCAAGGAGCATCATCCCAGCAAGCTTTAACATGCTGTACAGTAAAAGGCCTTTATTTAAATTTTGTTCACCTTTGTTTTGTCCCACCTATCAATGATATTTAAGTTCATGCAAATTCAAGGGAGCCAGCTGTGTCTTCCTTCCTAAAGTGTTGATTCATGCTGAGCCTTATTTTCAAAAGACTGTAAATACCCATCAATAGTATGTCTCGGTTTGTAGGGCTACCAGTAAATCTATGTTTCCATTATTTTATTTACATCCATCATATTCTCATACATTTTATGTTGTTTATTTACATCTGCCAGCCCCAGAGTCACTAAATCGGTATATAATTAATGTTGTCACTTTTCATTCTAATCATTTAGTATAAATATGAAACTCCTTCCTTTAATTGCAAAGATGCTTTTTTAATTGATCTTGACTGAAGACTGAGCAGGCTTTTTTAAACACTTCTGTACTGATTCAGAAATATAATTAAAAAAAAAGAAATAAAGCATTTCTTGTAAAAATTAAGTACGTTAGTCCTGCATTGTAACAACTTTCACAAAACTTAGCTATTTATGTAATCCGATCCTACTGTATACTGATGAAAATAATGACTTCTCATATAGTTGGTCGGAGTCCTTTGGCTTTGAGATTCACATGAATGCTGACCTTGGTGACTTAACTACACTTCATTTTGACCCACATTTGATTGCATAAAGTCCACATTTAGATGGTGCTCGTCTCAGTGTAGACTGTGCCTTGCATTTGTGAAAGCTGCTGCTGTTTCTTTTCTTACCAGCTTTCTGCAAACAATGCTGTTATCACATGATGGTTTCCCACTTTATGATTGTATGAGTGTTTTTCAGATTTACTTCTATTGAACATGTGTACAGTATGTTTAAGTTACATTTGCAGATGTATTTTCGTTGATAAATTGCCCACAAAATACTTCTGGCTCTGGAAAAGAAAGACATTTCTGGTTAACATGTACAAGATGAAGCAAAGGTGCTTCTTCAAAATACAGGTGTGTATGATGAAGGCTGTCTCTCAAAGAAGATGAGGGATAGCCCTACAATAAAATACCACTGTACTCCTGATGGAGGCAGGTGTTCCCAGAAATACAGTATCTGTCAGCACAACAGTTTTGTAAAAACAAAATTACACTCTTTATTGTGCAACAGAAAAAAAAATCAAGGCTCCCTATTTATATGGGGAAAAAATATGATCAGTCTTGTCACACATCACTTTCAATAACCATTTTCAGAATATTACAATAAACACATGTGGGAGACAAATATTGAGCATGAACAGAAACGAATGTCACAGGTTTATGAGTCACTACCCCACCTCTCGGCATGATTCGAACAGCAGTCCCAGAGAAAAGCTGAATCTTAGCGTCAGCGAGACTCAAGACAAACTAAAAGACGCACTCAATCACATGGCAAAGTAAGATCACACTAATCCTAAACTTGCACAAAAAAAGGACGAATGAAATGATTTGAAGTATCACAGTACTAATCTGTTTTTTTTATTTATGGTATTTATGGTGGTGAACACAAGCTCTGCACAGGATACAGTACAGTACATGGCCTCCAGCATCTGTGAGAAGTCACCCCTTACGTCTGTGACTAAACCATCTGGCAGTAGACCCGGGGTAGTCACAGAGCTCCTACAAATATGGTTTCTCTGAATCCTCACATGTTTGAAACTGTTTTGTTTCTGAAAACACTGAAAGCATCCACGAGTAGCCTCGAATGAGCTTTCTTCTGCAGTTTGTTCCTCTCCCAGCAAGTCTCGCAGATCATTATTCAATCTTTCTCCTGAAGCTGATCGGAGTGTTCTGGTTTAGGAGATCTTCAGTCCATAATCACTAGCAATTGTTGCAATTTTTTTCTTTGCCACTTTTTTTTTACTTCTGAATTCTTTGAAGTATTCTTATCCTTACTTTCTATTTCAGCAGCACTGCTTCACTATCTACTATATTCACACCTAATTTAACACCCAGTGCAACAGTCCTGTGTTTTTTCTTTAATGTACAAACTGCATTAGCAATATACTTACTACTCATTGTTAACGGATTGCAAAGATGGAACACAAAAAAATTGAAATAACATACAGGGCATCACACTATTGCAGCGTGAGAGAACACAATAGGACCTGGTCGTCACTGAGCATTGTAGTACACAAGCTGAAAATGTGCTTTAAAAGAAGCAGATATGGAGACTTTTTACAGTATGTCAAGTTCCTCAAGTCATCAACAATTTCCATGTGAAATGACAAAGTCACATGTCATAACTGGGACTGCCCGGTATATGTCCAGTATATAAGACAACAATGAAACCGATCCATATGTAGATTCATTTAACAATATCTATTTAAGATACCTGTACAATAACAATGAGTCAAATAAAAAAGATAAAATGTTCTTTGATCAGGTGTTCACCAAAGATAACAGAATAGTAGTGAATATAAAAGTTTTCATGTTCTTCTCAGAGGTCGTGTGGCAAGGTTATGCAACAGTCACCTTTTGCTAAAAAGGTGTATACTGGGGGTTTCGTGTGCAGGCAGTCTGATAGGGGTAGGAGACTTATTGGGTTGTCTTCATTTATTGTGTAACTTTGCTCCAGGCCTCCTGTCACGAACCGTGTTCCCGCGTGCACCTCTCGGCGTCTACACCTGCGCCCTAGTTCAGCTATCAGCTCTGCTCTCGCCCTTTTTACCTGTTTATACCCTCTCACTCCTCTCAGTCCTCGCTCACTGTTGAGATCGACTTGAGCCTTTCCCTTGTGTGCGTACCTTGCTGACCTGACTTCTGGATACCGACCCTGTTTTGTCTTCAGGTTCGTCTTCGTTTCTGTCTAGCGGCTTTTGGATTTGGATACCTTTCTGACCTGACTTCTGGATACCCGACCCAGCTCTGTCTCCGGCTTCGACTTCGTCTCTGCCTGGTGTCTTTTGGATTTGTTTACTCTCGACCAGACTCTCCGGAATCCTGACCAAGCCTGCCTACCCCGACCTCGTATACTGCCTTTCGCTCCTAGGATTTTGGACACCTACTCTCTCAGGACCGCATGGGGTCCAACCACCTTTTCTCACAAGTCCCTAGTGACTTCACTGACACCCCCGTTTGCTGCCTGAATTCTTTATATCCTTCTGAACCATCCAGTTTCACTATAATATTGTACAGCAGGGTCAAATGTGAGAATCAGCAGTCTGCATCAATAAAAAAAGAAGTCAATACATTACATACCACTTGCCCTCAGTACAAAGAGAACATTTCTGACACTGTTCAATAAGAGCATTACACATTTTCTTTCCATCTCCTATTTTCACAGATTAAAGAATTTGACAAAGTTCAAATGTTCAGCACAGTGCAGTCTTAAAATGGAATGAAGTCTTAAACCATTCATTACAAAATCAATTCTGACCTCTTCTGCTTTTCTTCCACGCAAATCAGTATGTTCATCATTCCTTATATACGCACATATCAGAGCCAATATTTCTTCACAATCACTGTCAAACCATCAGAAGCCATCTGTCTACAATCCAGTTTAACCTCCATTTGCCTATAATCTGATGTGTCATTGATTTTAAGATCCTATCAACCTCAATCAATTTCAATGTTCTTCAAAGCATTACAATGCACAGCAGTGAAAAAGGGCATTAATTCTAGACTTATAAACCAAACTCAAAGATATTTTGCTTTATAGACTTAATGACAAATTATTTTTCTCCCTGATTTTTTTCTGAGTTTTACAATGTATCATAATCATACCTTTTCATATTATTCCTGTAAAAACAGCTTGCATGCTGAATTCCTAATGGCCTTCAATCACTTGCCCAATTCAGTCTCTCACCTGGCTTTGCTAAAACCTTCCCTGGCTCTTATAAATGCATGCTGACTCACTTTTTCAATTTTGATTTTGGCGTTTTGGCAAATTGGACTCATCTACCAAGACACATCAATCAAAACTACCATTCCTAATAGTGATCTTATTATGTAGTCAAGCTTGTTACCAGAACTTGGTCAATCATCTCCATTATATACACTTCAAGATAGATGAGATAATTATATTTCTGTAACTCTCAATCACACAGTATTGACTTCAGTTATGGCATATCTCAAAAACTGCATTATTCAAAAACATCTCACATCCATCTCTTGGATTTTTCTTTTAGAAATGAACTGTCAGTTTCTACAAATACTATTAAATACAGATATAATCGACTGCTGAGGCACAGACCAACCATGATGATTATCCAGAGGCAACCTATGAAAAGCTGCATTGACAGGCATCACAGATAAGTTTATAAATTCCAGTCTTTATATTTATTAATTTTGCCTCTCTGAGAAAGCAGTATCTGCTTGTTTTGAAAAGTCTCTTTATGTGAGGGTGTGTTGTGGGAGGCGCCATGGTGAGCACCGGTAAGCCCCGGGTGAGAGGACGGAAGCACCGGCGTGAGGCTAGCGGGGTACAAAAATATTACATAAAGAGTGGAAATAAAAACAAAAAAGCACCGCTGTGCTGTGTTACCTCTAGGCTGGGTTTACCCTATTTAACGGGGTCCAGCCTGGGGTGGAAAAAGCCGCTAGCTCAGCGGTGACCGGACTATTTAGCGGAGTCCAGTCTGGAGAGCAGGGCGCGTAAGGCAAGAACAAAACTAGCACTGAGTGCGTAACAAAAAATGCGTGTGTATGCCTGCCCCCGTGAAAGTTCGTGACGGGACAGGCGAAAAGAAAAAGAAAACCTTACGCGGTCGCAATCCCCTGGTGAGAACCCCCCTTTGTGGGGATGACCCCGCTCAGCCTGTCGGAGGGTGTCCAGTGTGCCTTTATAGGACCTGCCCAGCTGGGGGTCATCAGCTGGGAGCTAAGACAGCTGGGACTACAAAGGCGAGGCGCGTTATGTACAGTACAGTACCTAGTTCCTCTTCTCTGGACTGATTATGGTAAAGCAATAACTTTTCGAGAATGTGGAGGCTAAAACTGAATTGCACTGAAGCGTTTTCTTTCCCCTTGTACTTTTCCTAATTCATTTGTTGACCCATTTGAGATTTGTCTTTTGCCCTTTTGATTTACTCACACTTGTGATAAAGCTGTTACGTTCTTCCTGTACCGTTTCAAAGCAGAATTCAAAGCACCCAATCTTGTGAACACAATTCCTTAACAGTTGCCTAACCACTGCTATCCTCATATTCTAGATCAGTACATGAACAGTATTTCCTGTTGTGCGCTCCTCAGGAAAATGAGTTAGAAAACGATGTCTACCATTTCTGTTTCTACTACTGACATTCCTCGAGATTCTTCCCCAAATTATGCGGGGAACGAACATGTCTTTCATAAAAACACGTTTTCTTTTGCACATATATTTTTAATTTCATTATACAGTGGTTTAGAGTATCTGCATTTGGTGGTGTGAAGAATACTCCTAACATTCTACCCTTAAAACGTTTAGTTGGAGTCTGACCATATTGAGGGTGACGTCCTGAGTCCTGAGTCTGAATAGTTTGCCTATATACTGTACACTGTACAGTAGGTCTGTACCTCCTTCTTTCTTAACTGGGCTGTTTTTCCAGAAACGTGTTCATTCATCTCCATGTTCAATTAGTCGTATTTCTGTGATTCCAGCAGCATCATAATTGCTTGCTAATGTTGGAGCTTCTACTTCATTCACATGCCTTTTGTTTCCAATATCCCTCGCATTTAGGTAAAATAATTTAGTTATCTAGTCCTTAGTTTTGTTTTTTCCCTAATGTGTTTTTTTACTTTAGTGTCATAATTGCTAAGTGAATAAAGTGCTTTAAAACTTTATTCAAGAAAGGATCTTTGAAAAGTGTATTGTTATATGGTTTGCAATACAATGGTAGCATCATGTAGGTGTGTTCCAGCTGAATTTCACAAACCTTTAAACATGTGAATGGATTTGTCATAGAAAACTTTAAAAATATTCCTGAGCCAGGGTTTCCTTGGGTGCTAGTATACCTTTCATAACATTCTCCTGCCAGAAAGGAACAGAAAATACTGCCAAAAATGACATCAAACCTTACTCAGGCTCAGTAAATTGAAATATGATGTCCCAGTCCTACAAACCTGTTTTATTTCCAGTGTGCTGCATGACGAATGAAAATAAACGGATTAAAATTCTTCAATGGAGTTATTGCAAAGATAGTAGTGTGTGGGTAGTCAGTGGGAATGTGTCAGAATAACACAAGTAAGCAAAAAAAAATAAGTATAAGATAAACACTTACATAAATTATATCAAAATAGACATAAAAATAGAATGGCGATTCAGATGGAATAATTTAAGCGTGTGGGCAGAATTTACAAAAAGCTTTATATTTCAAACTGTTATCAGCTTCAATTCACAATGACAAGAGAAATATTAAGAATAAATGAGTTATAAAAATTTACAATTGGACACCTGAGACTCTCTGACAAAGCACATTTCTTACCAGTCATAACATTTATATCTTACTATTTTGTTTAAAGAACTTCTACTTGGCATTTTTATTATTGTTTAATGTCTGTTTTACAAATTGAATTTTAAAAACATCAGCATATTCTACCCCTCAAAACATCCTGTCAGGAGATCAGACTATAGTCCCACAAGAATGGAGAATAATCAGATAAAGCATAAGAACATAATGAGGGTCACAAACTAGAAGAGACCATTCAGTCCATTTACTTTATTATTTATGTTTGAATTATGTTTATTTTTCTAGTAGTTACATCTGTGGATGTCATTCAGCCATTTCCTAAAGGATGCCTTTTCAACAACATGTCTGGCAGCTGGTTCCATACTCCCACAACCTCCTGTTATAAATTTTAAATGCTCTTCCCCTTAATTTCCATTTCTGTTCAGAGGTTCATGTGTCACTGTTGAATCTGAAGAACTCTGCTGGCTTAACTTTGTCAAGGCCTTTGAGGATTTTGAATGCTTGACTTTTGAATACAGATCTTCTTGGATTTAATGTTAAGCCTGGTCTGTTTTGCAAATCTGAACCTTTTATTTAATTTCAAGAATGGCGCTTTCTTTGTATGCTAAAGTAGTGTCATCATAAAAGCCATGGAAAGAGAGTCTATGGAAAGCTTCTTGGCTTGTCTTTCCTGTATTTCCTCCTTACTTACTGCAATCGGGAGCATAATGCAGTAGGAGAGGTAGTGTGGTCCTGCTGTATGTTAAGATTCCAGTAATAGATTCTTGATGCATGCTATCAGATAACTTAAGATGAGCTTTTGGTTAGTGCATCATTTGCCTCTTTTGAACCCAGTTTGTTCTGTGTTTACTTTGGTGTTTACCTCCTTGTCAATGCATTAAAGTGGGACTTAAAGTGCATTAAAGAAAACTGTCGTTAGGGGGGTGGTATCATGCCAGTTGCTACATTCTCTGAGATTTATCCAATGAATCTCTTCCTGGAAATGGTGTTATGTTCCCACATGCAACTAAATAGGTCTGTGACTAATCTGATGTGGCGCAAACCTTCAACAAGAATATGCAGTTAGAGTCAGATTCAGATTTTTTTCACATCCTTGATTCATTTTCTATCCTCTTTCTCTGTCAGTGGGTTAGTACAACATCAAATTAGTACAGGCACCTGCTGTTCTGCTGTTCACCCTTACCGTTACCTGCTGTACCCCATCTTTTCATCAGCATCATTCACAGCATCTCCTCTGGTTTCCTGCTTTGTATTTCATAGGCAGGAGTGATTGGATAACAATGAAAAAGCTAGAAAAAGAAGTGATCAACGTTTTAGAAACCAAATTAACATGCACAGAGTACAAGCCAAGCAGTAAAAAGACGCTGACACGAGCAATTAGCACACATGTGAAATAGTTCAGAGGCTAACAAAAAAAATGCCCAGAATACGTAGTCTGCTAAAGTCTCATATGAGTCATATAAAGTATTGTAAAATAAATTATGCAACAGAAGAGAAGTTGCTTACAGCACAGACACTGATCTGTCAGCTCTAAATTAATGGAGACCACACAAGTTACTACAGTACATCAAGTAGCTAAATCCAAGCAATGTTTATCCTCAGAATATAATGATGATATAGTCAGATTGAGGAGGTTCCACATGCTGCTCACTACATTACTCCATAGTCTTGAGGAGAAATACTTTTGATGAACTGATCCAAGCTGGAAAACTATAACATTCTGAAGAGCAGTATTCAAGTTCAAGCCCATTTTTCAGGTTACTTTACAGCATTCCATGCTCGTCCAGTCGGATCTTCCATCTCTGCATCTGGTGTTGGAGCTGAAGACATCGGCGGCGTAGAGCAGCGACCATGGGTGAGGTGCCTGGAGGTCGGCCGTCGCCGTGTCCATGCAGAGCACAAAGAGTATGGATCGGAATGCTGACCAGCAACTTCCAGGCACGAGCAGGCCCTCCATGTCATGGAAATGAGGATGATCCTGTGGTGTCTCGGCCTAACAGGATTTGACCACGTCCTCAATGACGATGTCCAGTGTATAATTGGCTATACAGTATGTGAACATATTTCTGATTATTTCTGAAGTGTTCCCCTTGAATCAAAACTTCAAAAATGGGAAGCAAATTGATATGATTATCTCTTTCTGTTCCTTTGCTGTAAATATTATTTAAATAAAATGTTTCTGAGCAACAGTAAACAACATTAAATCTAATGGACATTAAAGGATCAAAGGACAGTAAACAAAGCTGTCTGAAAAGAAAATGAAGCACTTGATTTTTGCAGATTTTGAACAACGCATTTTGAACATTTAAAAAATGGTAAATAAGGGCTAAGACATGATTTTTGTCAATTTAATTATAAGGCAACAGCTACAGTACTGTATGTAATGAACAAAAACCATAATTGCTTAAAAAATGGCAAATGTATCTCCTTGCCTATTGAATGAGTATTGTATTGAAATTATACAGTGTTTAGGTTGTACTAAGAGGAGAGCTGTGCTATGGGTGGAGCTAGGGTTAGGGTACTTTAAACGCTGTGCTTAAAAAAGAAATTGTTCAATTAAGAGACTTTCGGGATACAATTACCAGGTGGTGCACCGCGCTACCCAGGCCTCTGAGAGTTTCTGAAAAAAACAATTCAGATAGGACTACAAAACCACCTGTCCTAAACCTGACTTGGGCCCCACATTCCACAGCTGAGCTTAAAAATTGTCTTAATAGTGTGTGAATGCTAACCCTAACCCTACCTGGGGTGTCAACTGAGCATTTCCGCGATCTATATCTGAACCTCTATGGGCTTTGGATTTGGACATATTCCCCAAACCTAAAGGTATGAGAGAGAAACAATGAAGACCATTGATCAAAACTCATGTCATTAAATATGATTCAATAATGAAGCCAATTCACAGATTATAGACTATATAATAAACTATATCATTGTTATGCTCTAGGGACAAGCATCTTTTGGATTTGGCTACTCGTATTGTAGAAATGTATTCTATTTGGGGTTTCCTGTGTGTCCCTTAATTTAGAGCTAACAGATTTGTGTCAGTGCTGTAAGCAATTTCACTTCTGTTGTATAATTTATTTTATAATATTTTATATGACTCATAAGAGCCTTTAGTAGACTACACATTCTGGGCATTTTTTGTTAGCCTCTGATTTTTTTCATATGTGTGCTAATTGCTCTTTTCAATATATTTTTTACTCCTTGTCTTGTACTTAATATAAGTCTTGTATTAATACTTATATTAATTTGGTTTCTAAAAGGTTGATCTCTTCATTCTCTAGCTTTTTCATCATTATCCAATCATACCCTCCTCTCTGTGAAATACAAAGCAGGAAATCAGAGGAGATGCTGTAAATGATGCTGATGAAAACACTAGGGTAGGCAACAGCAAATGTTAACAGCAGAATGTGCCTCTAAGTGGTTGAACCAGCACGTTCAATACATACCTGATGTACAGCAGTACTACCCCGTGATCCCATGATGGTAAGATCTGCTACTTTCCAGGTGCCTGTAGGCTTCAAGAAATGCCGTTGAGACACTGCTACTCCAGTCTGTGCCACCTCACCTGGCAGCTGGCATGGAGCTTGCCGCCTGGCCAAAGAAAAACGGCTTGATGGAGGGGGAGACTGGAGTGAGAAGACAGTCTTCCTCATTTTTCCAGTCATTGAGCCATTGACCTGAGGCAAGACACAAAGAGACAACAAGAGATCCTTAACTGGTTGGGCAGAAAATGTGAAATCCCCCTAAAAACTTCAAATTAAATAAATACAGGCACGCTTTGATATGGAAAAAGCATGAAAGAAGCTATGTATAAACAAGGCTGTTCATCTAAACTGCTTATGCAACAGGGGTTACACCGGGCTAAAGGTACAAAACAAAAGATAAAACCTATTTTGGTATGTGTGGCTGAAAGAATAAGGAAGATCTATGTTCATTAATCCTGATTTCTGTCAATACATGCAGCACACAATGATTGGTTGGTGTTGAGACCTCCAGGAGCTACTGCAGTTGTTGCAGGTCTGCTGTATTTAGGATCGGTCTTGTTTTCAACTAAGTTCAATATTTTGCCATGTACCATTTTGACGTCCTTTTTTAAATCTGATATTCTCTGCTTTTCGTGAACAATGTGTACTCTTTGCTGTTTGCCACACTTGTCTAAAATTAATTATTTGTGCATTACATGTTTTTTAAAGAGTACATATATAAATGACATACACTTAAAACCAAGTACAGTACCATAATTGTAAGAATGTATAGTATACATGGTCATTTTTGTATTAAAATTGAAACTTAAAAGTATTTTAATGTAGGCAAACATGCTATTTGCTCAAATTGGTGGGAAGACACAGCAGCGCTTTTGAAGTGCCTTCACGTTCCATTACTAAGTAGTTTCTCTAGTAAGGGGTTCCTGAAGCTCAAGCACAATCTCAGGCTGCACCAGACAGGTTCCCTTCTTCACTGCTGCATATCTTAAATGTGCTGAAAAGGAGGAGAGCCAGGACATCTGCCGATTTAAGAAACTGGTAATCCTTTCTCAGGGTAGGTAGACATTGTCACCACCAGCATGTTTCAATCAACTTCACCAACTCAAGTTCTCACCATGAAGGGATGGTGATGAAGGGATTAAGCAACTTTCACAGATGTCAGAAGGGCATACCATGGAATGACTAGGTGAGCAGTAGAGACCCTATGCGTAGCGGTAAAAGGGGCAACATGGAGGTTAGCCCAGGCTCAGGGGGTCAGATGATGTTGGGGTAGAAACCTCTGCCCTCAGGCCATGGAGAGGAGCGACCTGGTGCTAGGCGGGTCTCAGGACATCCGTACCCTCAATGCTGAATGAGGAGCAGAGCAGACACAGGAAGTAAATAGGCTGCACAACAAGACACACCGGAAAAACATGAATAATCACAGGGAACTAGGAACAGGGCAGAAATAGAGCACCCTCTAGGTGTACTGGGTGTGACACACCAACTAGTAATGAGAGTGGTGTTCCAGATGTAACCAAGATCTGTCCTTCACTCTTGCTGTTTACCTTGACAAGTGAAACCATGACAGATACTGCCTCGTGTCTATCACATTCTGTGAAAGGATGGGGAAAGAAATATTCCAAACTGTCTGGCCGTCTGCCAAGATTTGTCAGTCTAAAATTCTAATTGTTGATGGAGCAGATGACATAATCGGTCCATTTGTGGCCACTTGTCCTTTAGCTTTATAAATACGAAGGAAATTCATGTGCAGTTCAAAGAGCATAATCATTTTTAGTAGCATCATACTTATATCACCGTGCCACATTTTCGCTAGAAGTAATGGCTACAAAATCCAATATTTCCACTCTATTCTGACTATGATGGTAAAGGGTTTATTAATTCTGAGCAGATCTGATGTAATAACCAAGCTCATTAATACTTCTAGAGAATGAATGCATACAATCTTGCCTCCGTTATATTAAATCTTTTATGAGGTAAAATGTAATTGTTCAAGGTGAAGTCTACACCCTTAAGACTTGATAACTCCTTTTGACAAGCATTCAAAAGAAAGGCACTGGCAGAGCAATTTCTTGACATGAAGAGTTTTTTTTCTAGTCATAGAGAGTGCATTATTTCTACTTTGTTGCATCCATGCTTTTAAGGTAATACTGTTCCACCTCAAATGACAAGTGGCTCTGACAGAGGGTAACTTGCTACCTTGACTAAAGACTTTGACCCTGTCAGAAAGACCATTTCTGCAACATCCATCAAATTTTCTCCCTGCCTTTTCAGTCTTTGTAGCATAACAGACTGCTGGAGGCAGTAAAATGCAAACAGTATAAAGTATTTCTACACCCCACTGCTATGCGTTTTATGTGTGCAGCGCAATACAGGTGTCTGGATGTAGGAAGGTGTGTGCATCATGTCTGAAATGAATACTGTATATTCATACAAGAGCAAATGAATGCAAACTCAAGACTGATGTGGTCTTGTCCAACAGAAGTGTAGTAGAAACAATAAAAAGTACAAAAACAGGCAATAGAAATTCCAAATTGAATTTAGTTAAAATAAAGTGCTTTTGAATTGAGTTTTTAACGTTTTACATAGAACCTTTCCCTTACCCTGGGAAGTGGTACTTTTATTTTTGAATGCATCACATTCTTTGCTCATACAAATTTGTTTGGACTCTGAGACCCTTTGCAATGCAAACACTCTTAAGTGGCAATTTTCACATACAATAGATCAGTGATTATTTTTCCAGGTAGTTTGTCAGGTTTTTATTCAACCTAGCAGCTGGTTAAAAATTAGTTTACAGAGAGACTTTAAAGTTCAGGTCTTGTAGACATAAAGAACAATTACAGCCACGTCACCCAAAGATGTATGGAAACATATGGTGATTTCTATCTTTATAAATTTTGGTAATCTTCTCTTTTCTCTTTAAGCTTGCTCGGGTACAGATTTAATTTTAATTTAAAGTAGTGTCTATACCACCAACACATTTGAATAAACAGATTCAAATTTCACTCAATAACAGTCACACAACATACAGTATATACTGTACACATATACAGTTCTTGACAAACCAATACTATGGTTTTTGTGCATAACTGTCAAGCACTCGGAAACCAAACCACAGAACACCTGAGTCAGAAGGAGCAGCATTTACTTAATGTAGGTGCCTGTAAACACTTCCCTCACATAGTGGGGCTTTGCTTTTCCCTGGCACTTCCTACTGTACAGTATATTTAAGAGAACAATACTTCAGCAACCTCTTTAATATGGGTAAGTGAATCAATAGATATTATTGTCAGTATGTGAAATTAGTTACTTCTAGTGTTACTTCAAGAAAAGTAAAAAAAAAATCATAAACTTTGCCAAATTCAAAATTATTAGACATAATAATGTTCTATTGAAACATAATAATAAACAAAAGAAGTATTTGAGCATCTACCAGGAAAACAGCAAAACTGGTTTAAATGTGGTCCAATGCGGTCCTCATGGGGTCAGATGGAATGGGAGCGCTTGTGGGAATGTAATGGTTTCCAGAGGCAATCGCAGGCAGCCAGCTGCTCCCAGCAATGGCCGTGACATTTGGTCTTTAAGAAATGATGCCTGGAATGGTGTTATTGACCGTTCAGGTGAGAGTCAAACTCTAATCACACACTTTCACTTCATTATGCATAAAAGCTCCCTGGCAAAACACAGCACTGTGACCATTTTATTCTAGCTCTCAGCATGTTGCTGCAGAGCCTAAACCCTCCACCGAAAACAAGCAGCTCCACACCTATTGTATTATCAGTTTTCAGGACTCCTGATGTTGTCAAGCCTTCCAGAAATTCCAAACAACTGATTTTGCCCATCCCTTTTCCTTCCCTCTGCCTAATCACTCCTTCCTTCCACCCTTTGTCTTAGTTTCTGGTCAAGAGTCTAATCCACTGCACATACAGTATGGATCCCACCTGTTGCTGTTGTTTCATCTCTTCTTGTAACAATGCGACGTTCTAGACCCTATGCAGACAGTATAAACTGGAAGTAAGTGCAGTAGGACAACGGGGAGGAGACGACGAGGATCAGGGCAGGTTGACAAACAGGGGGGCGTGATGACAGTGAACTGGTGCTTGGGGAGCGTGGACATGGCAAACAAGTCCAAGGAGTCCAGGGGGAAGTCCAAGGTCCTAATCCGAGTGATCCATCTGCGACAAAAACAAGACAGAGTTAAAAACTGGAATGGGATCCGGTACAGGGACAGGGAAATAAAAACAGGATGATGAGGCCAGGAGCTCTGAGCCCTGGACTCATCAGGGTCAGGATGCCGATAGGAGGCCTATGCCCTCAAGCCGCGGGCGTAGGGCGACTTGATGGTAGGCGGGCCTCTGGGCGTCTGTCTTCCAATGCAGAGCTGGGAGTAGCGAGAGCACCCGACTTAAATAAGGAGGGGCAGGATTGAGGGCAGGTGCACGGAATCAGCAAAATATGAAAGAGCCGGAGCGCCCTGAAGAGGTGGGATTACAATCGTGACACTTCTCCTTTCTCCAATCTACAAGGGAGCTCCTGGTTACTGACTCCCACTCTACCCTGTGGGTATGAGTGCACTACATCATTCTCTCCTCCCTCCCTGTTCAGTTCAGCTACCGTCCCTAGTGCTTGAGTTCTCCCCCCTGTATCCACCATCTGCTTGGTTGGTGTCCAACTCGTGCAGTCTGGCCCTCGGCTGTTCCCCCTCCAAAAGCTTACTGATATACATTCCACTGAAATACATTCTCATCCATTCCATCTAGCACAGCAGCAAGCAATAGCATTAGGCCACCTTCTGGGTCAACTCAGCATCTTCCACTGCACACCACTGAGTTCCAATCTCAAACTAACCCAGTGCTGTAGTTCTCTTCCTGCTCCCAAGTCAGGCAACTCTCCCGGGTCACTGCAGTGTCTTCCACTGCCCAGCACAGAGTTCCATTCGCAAGCTAGCAGGTCCTGCAATTGCTGCAGGCTGCTAGTATTGTTTGCTCGCTTTGTCACCTGCAGCATATGTGTTTGTCACGTACTGCATACAGTATGAGAATCTAACTGATCTTGATCAAACTAGCTCAGGCCTGCATCCTACGGGTTTTTCATTTATTATAGCATGTTCAGCTCGGTTCCAGCGAAACCACAGCTGAACCAGCATGCTCTTAGCTCATACCATGTCAGTGTTTGGGGTTTCTTTTGGGATGGTGTGACAGCACTGATCTTCGACCAGCACTGTCTTTGCCTCCACCAGGCAACTTAAAGCCTATGTATAAAGCATGCTAACCCTTTGTATTTGTTGGTTCGTTTTGTCATTGTTAGAAGTTAACCAAACAACTGAAATCCAGTTTAGGACTGTTGGAGGTGCTTTCAGACTGCTCACACTTAAAAGAACCTAATTGCTCTTGAGATACTGAAAATCATGCCGATTTGATGTGCAGTAAACAGTCACAACTCATTAGAAATTTAAAACATTAGAAATGATCTGCAATGAGGGCAAAAGTGACCATCCAGGGTCAGCACATGCTTAACCATCCGAGTACTGTAAATGTTTACTAGATGCCAACATAAATATTAATTGACAAATTGATTAACATTCAGATTTTAAATGTGTTGAGAACACCATACAAAACATTTTGACTTAACTGTTCATGCATCCTCTTTGATGATATAAGAACATAAATATTCCTATACAAATTCCTAATACTCCATTTTCCATGGGCTGGATTCAAACTGCTGTCAACTGCTGGAGGGCAGGCAGTGGAAAAGATTTTTGTTTTCAGAAATCTGCCTCTAGCTATATGTTTAGATTCTGAGGCTGCAAGGTATGTCAAACATCCTTTAAGAGTCAATAAAAAGGTTTTAAAAGTTTTCTTGAAAGTGTTTTTTTATGATTCACACCCTTAATTTTGCGAAGGGGCTGGCTTTAGGGAACGTTTGCAGCTACTTGCATTCCCCACCCTCTATCAAGAGCCACGCTGCCAGCTGGGTACCTTAGGAGAGGCTGCAGAGCCTGACCATCTCTGCAGAGAGTACTAAAAGGTAAGCCTTTTTCACTGGTCTTTGAACTCCTCAGTTAAATGCAGCATAGCTTCAGATGCATCATGGGTTAAATGAAGATGCCTCAGGCTGTGAAAAGTGAAAGATACCTTGAAATTTCAGAAGTTAATTCTGGTTTTGCATGAAGCATTCTTGTATGGAGATTTGAACTACCCTACTTTCAAGAACATTACCAATTTTGTGCACATGTACCATATTAGAACAATGAGGCTAAGCTCAGTATCCCAGTCTTAGATTGCTACACTTCAGAAGCACTGCTGTCAGCATTATCACATAACTCAGAATTCTCATGCACGCTTGGTCGGTCCTACCACAACCTCCTTCAAGGTTACTCTCAAGGTTAACTCACATCGTTGAGCTCATTATCTCGCAGGTGCTTGGGCTCAGCTTATTCTACACTACTTGTTCTCCCACACTCACTAGTCTGTTATGGAATCTATCAGTGGAAGACCCTCGAAATAGCCATCCCTTGTGGCACAGAATCACATCACTCACAGCCTGTGGTCCTCTCATGCATCGGCGACAACCCACATACTTCTGTCGCCACCACATGCCACAACACCCAATGCCCTAAGGAGCTGTAACTCCCTCTCATGCCCTCTATAGGTTGGCGCTATCTCCTCAGACCAGAGTGTTAAGCCATGGGAAACCGGGACTGAAGCAGACGTCTGCTCTTTGTTATACACTTCATAGAGCAGCCAGAAAAACCTGCCAAGGCACCATAATGCCATAACACAGTAACCAAAACATAAGCACGACAACATGCTGTGCTGTGCACCGACATAACACAGAGGACAGTAGCAGAGACTCATTCCTTTTACTCTGTCTGGCTAGGCCCCTTGTCCTACACTCCAGCTCTCGGGTTGTCATTTGCTGATTCACATTTACAGTAGCTCACATAAATCTCACACACAGGCTACTTACACACAATGGACATTTGCGTGCAAACAGACCTGTTCTATCAGCCCTCCAGAACTGTAACGGTCCACGTGAGACTTCCGTCTCCCTCTACCAAATGTTAATAAAGTTTATTGTATAACCCTGGAGGAGAGGGTTGCTCTCAGCCATGGACTCCCGGAGGTTTCCTGACAGTTAAATTAGGTTTTTCCTCCCCCCTGTTCTGTGCAGCTTATTCTACATCGACTCGGTCGACATCCAACCCCTAGAGGGCACTCCACTTCTTTCCTGTTCCTAGTTCTGTATGATTATTCATGTGTTTCCGGTGTGTCTGGTTTCTGTTTCCTATTTAGTCCCCGTGTCTCCAGTGTTCCTTGCTCAGCATTAGGGTAAGGATGTCGCAAGGCCTCCTAACACCAGTTCACCCCACGTCCGTGTCTGGAGGGCTTAGGCCTCATCCCTGACATCGCCTGACCCCTGAGCCTGGAGCAAACCTCTGTGTTTGTCCCGTTTTTGCTGCTACACATTGGGTCTCTACTGCTCTTGTGTTCATTCCACAGCAGGCCTTTCCGGCATCCGACAAGAACAGGTTGTTATTAAATATTGACAGAACCCCTCTGTGCCCCTCGATCTTATATCTTGCTGTATATCGTAGGTTAGTTTTTAGAGTCCCACCTCATATGCTTTTACCGTTCCAGCAACCCGCCACCAGAGGGCACCCCAACCTCTAGTGCCTACTTCATCTGTGCAGCACTAGCCAATCCCCGCTTTCCCAGTGTCCCTACATCACCACGCCTCTCCTCCCCAAACGTATGAAAACCCTACTCCTTATTCAAGCTGTGCTCAGTATTGTTTTCAACTCTTTGAGCTCTTGATCTAGCCTTTGCTGAATTCTACCTTGGCTCCTTGCCTGACTTTTGGATTTTGCCCTGTTTCCTGACCTTGGCTCTTGGATTGTGTTTCTGGAGTTTGATAATAAAACTGTCTTCTGGCTTTGGACTTTTGCTCACCTCTTGACCGTGATCTTGGAACCCGCATAGGGTCCATTCCTGGACTTCTGAGTCGTGAATCAACCTAACATATGCAAAGAAGACATGAAATTTAATTTTAAAACACAATACGACCCATGAAAGTATTTCTCGTCTTACCACACCATGTTGCAAACTGAAGGACTTAAATAGCTCTACTAAACCCAGAAGATTACCTCTGTGTTCAGTTGCCTCCTCAAATGCAGAATACAATTAGAAAGCTGATATTAAAAAAAAAATGAGAAAAATCTGGAGAACATCTGACCTTGTGTTGTACAAAATTATGTCGTCTGCTCTTTACAAAAAAACATTTCTTTAATTTGTAATGTTTTCTGTTCTTTTTAATTTCTGGGACAGTAGGGATGGGGTGTTTTTAAGTTTAGGACTGAAATGCTTATTATGCTTTAAATGTGTATTTGTAATGGTTTGACTACTGTTAAAATATTCAAAAACTAGCAACCACTTCTCACTCATCAGATTTCCACCTGTACAATTAAACCAAAATATATTATTGGTTCATGCATTTCCATCAATCCAATTTCTAACTACTTCCCCCAGTACAGGGTCCCAGGGGATCCAGGGCCTATACCGGCAAGCAATGGTAAGATATGCCCTGGCCAGGACGCCAGTGAGCAGGGTTCATATAAACCTGCAAAACTAGATTTTGCAGAGTTGGAGTAGTTTACTGTAGCAAACAATATTTCGACCTTCAAGTTCTTCGTCATGCAACATTCATAAATTAAGGACATAAATACACAGCAGGGGAACTGGCGTGAAAGTCATAACCTTTCCGCAATTAGAGATGCATAACTGAGGAAACAGATAAAGACTATGGCAGTTACAGTGATTCATACATTCCTCTTAATTACACTAATCTCTCAGAGCCTCACCCTGAGAACACTGCCAATTTATTCTTGAGATTACAGTCCTTGTAAAACACCAGGAAGACAGGTCTTCCAGATGATGATACAATTCTTAAAGAAAGTCTGCTGATTATCTATTCCTGACGATGGGGTCTACAGGGCACCAGATTCTACATTTCGGGTAAGATGGTAATGTTGTTCCACCTTTTTAACATGTTTCATCCTGCTAGTAATTAATCCTCTGTGCTTTGTAAACTACAGTTTTTACTTTGTTTATGGGCATAAAATTAATGTCTCTCTTAAGCACCTTAGTTCACAGCTTAATTGCCTACCAAGATCCCAATGTGATTAATGAAACCAATTCCCTGGCTTTGAATTCCCAAGCCAGTGCTCTGCAGCGCTTCACCCCTGTAGCCATGGAAACCTTTCCTCGTTTCTTTCCTGTAAGCTTGCAGAACTTCATTTGGGGGATATTTGAGCAGTTTAAAGGACAACCGGCGAAGGATTTTGATGAATCCATGAAAAGGTACTGTGCCCTTTTAAATGGACTAATCAAGGATTTGCGCAAGCATACATGCTGTTCCTTTGCCACAATGCCAGTGGGCTTCATGACACTTTGAGCGCACGCACTGTAGCAAAGGCTTCTTTTCATTTAGAATTTTTATAGCAATTAGTATCCTGAGACCCTGAGTCACATGCCTTTGTTACATAATTTCATGTTTGTTATAAAAATGATTTGAATCGTCTGTCAAATAAGGCATTATTGTGACTTCAGTAACCCTAATTAATATAATAAATATTGAAATAATATTTAAAACTCCCACCATGTGTTGATATATTAAACTGGATATGAACATGTTCTCTGCGGCCGCCGCATGTTATGAGCCCATCCATACATTAAGAAAAAAAATCAATTAATTAATCTGTGAATTAATTTCACAGATTTTGGTGAAAATTGAAATCACTACGTTAGTTAGTTGCTTTTGCTGAAGGTAGCCTGGTCATTATTTTCCTTCAAAATTCAGTGTCAAAATGCTACACAAGTGCAGCAGAGATACCGTACATTTAGATCAGAGCATGTAGAGTGTCCCATTTTGAGAAAGGACTACTGTAGATTAAAAAGAAAATGTAAAAAAAGTACTACATGAAATCAAAATCTTGCTCTAGTGGTATGGAACAACAAAAAGTTTGAAACCAGAAGGAATGGGGCTTGGTAGGGCTAGTCTTACAAACCCTGGGTCTTCCAATTTTCACTACAGCTGAGCTCTGTTTAGAATCTGAACCATAAATTATGCAAGCCAGAAGCTTAACAAGACATTCTTAGTTTCTTATTCCTAAGCTGTTGGTGGCTTCAAAAGGTTACAGGCACATCTATGAAGACAAATATTCAATTCAATTCAATTTATTTTATTTCACAACAAGGTTGCCCCAAGGCACTTAACAATACAATTGACGATACATTTTGTCAATACAGAACAGAAGACCAGAAGACAAGAGGAGAAGAACCAAAAACTAGTAAAGAGAGAAAAAACCTCTAGGGGTCCAAGGTCAACTGGTTGCCCAACCCCTTTGGGCATGCTAACATTCTATCATTTAAAAAAGGAAACAATGAGGGTATTAATCCATCCATCCATCATGCCATCTGTGTGTTAGTACTCCATGCAGATCTCTGTAGACCAGTAAATTCCTCCTAAACGATAGCTACATCCACGATGTCCCTCTTGGATCCATGTCAGTGATGCAGCATCCAACTCAGATGGTACCCAGCCCGGGCGCCATCCAGACATGTGGGGAGGAGAATAGGATAGTTTGGTCAGAACAGATGAATCTACCTGGTGGGCCAACATAGAGACACACAATGGCATGTACAGCAGCACCAGCAGCCATGATTGCAGCAGGCTATGATGTAAGGGGTGAGTAGGCTAGGCTGAAGTAATAGGTCTTCAGTCTGGATCTAAAATATCATAAGTGTTTCAGGGAGGTAGAGCAGTCAGAGTGTTAAGCTGGACTACGTGATCCCACCTATTAAACTGTTTTAGACTTAAATGCAAAAAGTTCAATTGGAATGAACACCAGGCCACATCAGGGTCTCAGTGACTTGGAAAAACAATGAAACCAGCAGGTGTGTAACCCTTAGAGGTGCAGACACTAGCTCTTTTAGAGTATCTGAACACAGAGGGTCTGCAATGTCTTTGATTCATTTCATTCCAGTCTTACTTTCGTCTTTCAACCACTTCACCATTCCAGTTGTGTTAGAAGGAAAAACAAATTGTATGCAGGATAGGTAACAGAAACATCCATCCTGCCTTATAAATGACTTTGTGGGGGGAAAACAAAACTGCAAGAAGATTCAGCCAAGCAGTAGACAATAAAATTCTGTACCTTTCAAAACACTGAAAAGCAATATTGGTATTTTGACAGACATACATGTAAATGCTATTTTAGGACTAATGCATTTGTAGCTTATTAACATTATACATTTAAAAAATAGATAATAAACACCCGAAAAGAAAAGGTTTTAAGCTTCAACATTAACAATAAACTTCTTCTCCATGTTTTAAAAGGAGAAACGTGATGTGGAAGTGATGGATGGATGGACACACTGGACGTTTAGCAGTTGTTCAGATTTGGCTTTAAAGGGTTTCGCTCTGTCAAACTCTTTTGCTTGATACCAGTGTTTGAATACATGTGGGAACTAATGCAAGCACTATAACCTCTGTAATGCTGTAAGCGATTGAGCTCTGCCAGGTACTGTCAGAGAAGGCCTACTCTCTCCTGAAGAAATCCAAGCTGAAAAGACATCTGCTCTCCGAGGCCTCGTCCTTCTGAGGCTCTTTTGTATAGTATTTCATTTCAAGCAAACCAATCTCAGTTCATATTTGCACATTCCAAATTGGCAGCTACTCCAAAATAAATCGTCTTTAAATATTTTACTAAGCAGCTTCACATGTTTTATCCTAAAGTAATCTGAACTCAAATAAAACCCTTTTTTTTACATAACAGATTAATGTAAGGCATATTGATCTTTAATCGTGACTTGACTTTTTCAGGACTTCAACTGTAAGCCAAGCAGATCCAAATCTGTTGAAAACATACTGTACTGTGTATAAAAACAGGTTTAGAGGTAGGTGAAAGCATCAAGCATTTTATAGTCATAGTCTGCATATTGACAAGTGTAAGGCAATTGATTACAGAAGATGTTTGGTTTTAATAATGGAAACACAGAGCAGTTAATCTCTAACACTACCAACACACAACGAACTGAAAGCAAATTGTACTGTATAATTGAGAACCATTGTGTACATTAGTTACATTGTCGCAATTATTGTTCAGCGTTCAATTTGCATAGCACAAACGTTATACATTGAATCAGTAAAATCTGAAGTATCATTTTAAGATTATTTCATTATATCACAATCTGTACAGGTGCCACATACGGTATGTTTAGAAAAAAATAGTAGTTTGTGATCAGACACCCCTTTAATCATTGCAATTAAGCACTGTCTTTGAAATACATTTTACTAGCAGGCCCGAGAAAACCGACCTGCTCTGAATTAGTTACACGAAGGGCTCTTGTGATGGTGGTTAACACTCTGCCGGTAAGGAATGGAACTGGATGGAGATGGATATCTTTTTTCTTGGCAGTTTATTACAGAACAGTCCCACTTACAACTCCGCGTTCTCTGCCTGGCCCACTTCCTGATCTCCCCCTTCCCTCGTCACCTTCTCCCCCCATAACCAATCAGAAAGCACAGAGGCACGGTACCAAACACCTAGCCTCCGATTCAACCAAAGAACTCCACACAACTCCAGAACACTTCAAACCTCTACACTGAACAAAACACTAACAGGACCCAAGCTTACGCTGGCCTTCTCATCCATTTAAATACACGTCTAATCACTTGCCCATTCTAATAACATTCCTCTAAGCAGCCAGGGGATAGTAACATGGGGGGGGGGAGGTGCTTCTGAAATCGTCACGATCGTAATCCCTCCTCTTAAGGGCACTCCGGCCCTTTCGTATTTTAGTCGATTTCGTGCACCTGCCCCCTGTTTTGTCCATCTTTTTTTAAAAGCTCCCGCTATGCTGGGCTCTGCATTGGAAGACGGACGCCCGGAGGTCCGCGGCTTGAGGGCTTAGGCTTCCGATCGGCGTCCTGACCTGCTGAGTCCGGGGCTCGGAGCGCCTGGCCTTGTTACTGTTTTTATCCTCCTGGTTCCCTGTCCCTGTTTCGGATCCCATTCCTGATTTTAACCGTGTTTGGCTCGTCTCGGATTGTATCTCCCGGCTACCTGGACTTTGGGTTGCACCCTGTTTTTCCCTTTTGGACTCCCACTGGACTTGTCTGCCTGCGCCACGCCCCCTGAGCACCAGATCATAGCCGCCACGCCCCCCTGTCTGACTGTCTTCCTGCTCCTGCTGTGTTTCCCTAGAAGTCTTATTCCAGCTACTGTACTTCCGGATTGTACCGTCTGCACAACAACTACGCATTGTGACAGAAATGCTGTATGAAGATGGTCTGTTATTGCTGCATCTTCCTAGAGCATGGCTTGATTTTGTTTCAGTGGTTTTAAAACTTAAGAGGTTTTGTTGAGACTCCATCTGGCACCAGTATTAAACCTGCTCCTGATTTTAAATGGAGGCCTTATTTATTTTAAGGGTTATGGATCAGGTTCAAGAATACCACTCCACAGTTGGGACTCAACCTCTCCCAGTGGAACGTTTTATCAGTCCACTTAAAATAAAGAGAAAGTTGAATTCCTTCATCTCCAGCTAAAGGTGCATCACCGAAATAGCTCATATAAAAATTTCTTCATACTGCACTGTGAAGAGAACAGATGTGATTTCATTGAATAATTCAGGTATTTACACTAATCTACAGTACACCATCAATCTTTCATGATGTGGATCCACCTGCCTTGATTATACCACATCATTCAGTCCAATTAAGTGTTACTGCTGTCGCCTCCAAGCCCAGTCTCAGCAGGGGTCCAAACTGAACTGCACTGTTTCCTGATTATGATTTGAATTTTAAGAGCACAGTCGCTCCTAATATGAGGCAAGGTGGTGAGTGCATATAGCATTATGAGTTCATTTACCTGTCACGTTTTCTTTATTTTTCAGTGAGCCCCAAGAGTAATCTATTAAAATAGTAAACCTCGCATCAATTTGAAAAAGGGTCTCTTTCCCCTTTTCTTAACTGCAGTTTTCTTATTAATGAAAATATCATTCATCTTAGGTTAAGTCTACACACCTTGATAATACTGGGTAAAAAAGCAAGCTTAAGCAATTCACCTGAGAGTGACATTTTTTTCAGCTCAACATAGTATTGGCCAGACTTGAACTCCAATATCACTTTGTCAAGTAAAAGGACAGCTTTTACCAACAGAAGACATTTGGACAATTAACCCATCATAGAGCATTTTCTCACACAGCCTTTCTCAAACCACAGTCTAACATTCTCTCTGTTCCGTTCAATTACTACTGCTTTTATTGACAGCCATGCCTGGATATTTTCATCCCAAAGTCTGCACACACAAAAGCTCACAATAGCAACCAGAAATACAGGCCAGGAGATTGGCCTTTTCAATGCCCAAAATAAGACACCTTTACAAAATACCCAACACCACTTGCACCATGCATGCATTTTACATAACGAACATCAGAAACGTTTACTTCTTTCGCTATTCTGTATTCAAATGACATTATAACTGAAGTAGAAAACTTTCTTAGCACTATTAAACACAAGTCACTCATTATCTAGTACAGTTTACTGGAGAATCGCTCAGCACTTGCCACTGTAATGGAACTGTGAGTAGTACTTCCAGTTCAGTCATTTTGGTTTTGGGGAATCCTCTGTTTTGGCTCTTCCTGCACCAGGAATTTAACACTAGGTAATGGGAGTTCAGATCATCAGGTCAGAGTCTAGCATGTAATGTATTTCCTCATCTTTAGATTATTTGTATGTGAAACAGAAAACCAAAGAGTAATTGAAATTTCCTCAAAAACTGGAAGAATTCCTCAGTTGCCATCAGGAATTTATTAAATAGGTAAAGATAGCTAAAGAGTTATCAGGCAGTTAAAAAAAAACTGACCTAGAGTCCTTGCTAAACATTCAAAAGTTCAGCAAGTTCTCCAGAAAGACATTTTCGACATCTCACACATTTTTCTGAAAATGTCAGCTTTAAAACTAGCAATTTTCTTCCTCTAATGCTGCACTGAGGCTGGTTCACAAATGAATAGATAGCTCTCCTTTGGTTGTCAATACTATATCAATGGCGTTTGTCAGATTTAGGTCGGATACTTGTAAAATCACTACCATGTGATTGATTGTGCCAAATACTTCATTTCTCACAAACAAAGCCAGGATAGGCTTTCTCTGTCACCATTGCCACCCTGTGATACTTAGAGCAAGGCATGTGATAATTTGAACAAGTGATCCTGCACTTTGCAGCTTGTGAATGAGCACTCTGGTGGTTCTCTGAAAGCAACTTCAGCATGTAGCATCTGTCAAGTGCTTTGTGAGGGTCTCCCAACATTTAATGGACCCAGAAAATATCTTACAAAAGTAATGCAGTGCTCTAAAGGATTCTTTAGCTTCTGTGGATGGTTCGGCTACATGATCCCTAAGCAAGATTGCTATGAGGCTATGAGGGCAGAGACGCACATAAACCGCACAATTCTTGACCTGTTGTATCCTCACCTGAATGCCTTGATGGACCTGAATGCCTTTATTCTACTTTGTTCAACATGAGAGATATTAAATTTCTTTAATGTGTATGTTACGTGTTACTAGAAATTAATCGGCTCGTTTTTCCTTTTTTATCCACCTGGAATATTTATATCCTTTTTTTTTTGTTAAAGATTGATTTCTTTACCTGAATATAAACCAGGTAGAGCATACCTGATGTACACCACTTAATTTCGTATTGCAATCGAGGTTTCTCTTCTTCAGCGGTTACACAGGATACTTTTGTGTATGCCTTCCCAGCCTCTTACTGGCTTTAAACCATTTCTGTTTTGAAACACAGAGTGCAAATGTGTTCCTCCACAGGGCCACGGTAGTCCTCGGTTGCTGTAGCACTGCATCTGTGGAACTCATTTCCCAAATCCTTTAGAGTCTGCTTACTCTGAGACTGCTAACAAAACCGTTCTTTAAAACTCACTTGAGGGGCTCTCCTTTCATTCTAGTTTCTAATGTATAATTTGATTTAATTCTTGGTTTTGCCGGGTCAATTTACTATGCCTTTTTTTCTGTTATATCTGTTGAAAAGTGCTAAAAAATAAAATACAATATTATGGTGAGTAATGGTATAGTTACAGTAGTTTTATTATTTTAGATGTAATGCTAAAAACAAAAGTCATTCTTATATTGTAAGTAAAAAATTGTGCACATTAAATCCACCCAAACAAGACCATCACCTCGAAATCCAGAGGAAATCCGACGTATACACACAGTGCTCCCTAAAATACAAGAAACCAAGGAGACAATACAATTGGGTATTTCATCTGAGGTGAAATACTGTTCTGCAATGGCACTTTAACCCTGACAATGTCTTCTGAAGTCAATTCACTCCTCTTCAGTGAGTTCCCATGACAATACTGTTAGAAAGGAAGGGGGCACAGTCATGTAAGAAGATTCTATAGATGCTATGCATTCCTAATTACGTTTCGAGCGGATTTCATGTGCACAAACATCTGGATTCTGTCTTGTAAGAAACAAAATACCTTAATAACACAAATAGAAATGGATGACCTTATCACAAACAGTTCTGACAGAAGCACGCTACTGGTAAAACGAAATATGCGCAGCAGCTAAATCGGTTACAAAGAGAAACACTACACACCAGCACATAAATAAGATTTAAAAGCTGCAGTTTAAATTTATTAGACACAGAGTTTCAGTGTTCCTCACTGCCCGTGTCACAAAGTCAGAAAAAAAGCAGAACTCCACTCTTTCTCACCCTCTGTGTATACTGTGATTTCACAAGTGGTAAAAAACATGTACATGATCAGAGGAATTTCCCTCTGGAACTATTAACTAGCAATTTCCATGGTCTCTAAACTGCACGGTAACCATGGCAATGAGGCTCAGTTACTGTATGTTCTTGGGGATTCCAGGATCCTAATGTGACAAGTCTTGTTTTTTGCAGAGAGGGATGTACTGTAAAATCACAGATAAACCCTCTATAAACTTCCCATTGTAGAAAGGGTTAACATGAACTTTTCGTTTTCTTAACCAGTGTTTTTGTGCACAATGAAAAGCAAGGACATTTTAAAATCTCAGGGATAAATCTGTAACCGGCACTGATCAGGGGGACAGTATAAAATATTTTGGAAGACACTGAATATGCCTTTGAAAAAGGTGCATCGGAGCATTACATTCAGAGCAGTCAGCACCATTCCTACAGGCAAGCATGGTGGAGGCAGCATGTTTCTCCTCAGCAGGGACTGGGGGAAAATGAACAGAAAACACAAAAAAAATACTTGAGGAAAACGTGTCTGCTAAAGACTTAAAACTGGGGTGAAATTTCGCCCTTAGGACAATAAACCAAAGCTCCACTGGCTTTAGAATACGAAAGTGAAAGTCCTTGAGTAGCCCAGTCTAAGTCATGGGTGGATTCGTACTGGGAATCTGAGTCCATGAGAGTAGCCGGGGATAATGCTGACATTTTAGAAGCTTTCTACTGTATGTGTGCGCAACTACCGTGACTCAAAGGAAACGAAGGAAAGAGTTAGAAAACGTTATTTCGTGCGCACGAATTAAAGAAAACGAGGGAACGGTTAGTTATTTTAGTTAAATCGCACTTTTTTTCCTATCGTTGGCCTCTCCTGGGCTCCGTACTATACAAATTTATATTTTCTACAAATTATCTGAAAGCTAATAATTCATTGACCCAAATCAAGATGTACAGTATAAATCACTTTTTTACCTACAGTAGTTCTTATTTGCACATGTTGATTTCATAAAGTCAGTTGATGAGAAGATTTGGCCAGCAGCCATATCAGCCTGCAACTCACAACTGGCAGCCCACTGGAGCTCAGTAGGTGTGAGCCTGGTCAGTACCTGGATGGGAGACCTCCTGGGAAAAACTAAGGTTGCAGCTGGAAGAGGTGTCAGTGGGGCCAGCAGGAGGTACTCACCCTGCGGTCTGTGTGGGTCCTAATGCCCCAGTAGGGTGATGGGGACACTATACTGTAAATAAGCGCCGTCCTTCGAATGAGACATAAAACCGAGGTCCTGACTCTCTGTGGTCATTAAAAATCCCAGGGTTCTTCTCGAAAAGAGTAGGGGTGTAACCCCGGTGTCCTGGCCAAATTTCCCATGCCTCCTAATAATCCCCCTCTATGAATTGATTGGCTACATTACTTTGTTCTCCTCCCCCTCCCCCCCTTCCCCTCCGACGGCAGGCGGAGCGACGCACCGGTTGGAGTATTTTCTCGGTCGCAGTTAATGGCAACGTCAACTCAAAGATTTGGTTCAAACCACCAAATGGAGACTGGCGTGCCGACAAGCGGACCCTGCTGATGCGGGATTAACGCTAGGAAAGAGAGAGAGTTGATGAGAAGTTTTTCTTTTAGTCAGTCACCAGTCATGGAAAGGAAAGCCATCTCCCTTCGTGTCCTCAGGAACAGTTCTCAGACGTGGATATTATTTATTGCATTGTATTATCATGACTAAAACAAATGTTTCCGCTCTCTTGCTTCGGATTCCTCTACTACCTCTCAGCTCCTTCAGGTAGGAGACAAACTGTAGGTTTTGCAACAATATTTTCTGCAGATTTCAGAAATTCTTTTTTCATCCAGTATGTAGACACGGCAGAAGAAAATTAATGAAATTGTCTTTGATATTTAAAGATGTGTGCCAGGAAAATGAATTTAAAATATGTAAAGGCATTTTCAAAAATGAAAATAGATTTGTGATATTCCTTCTCAGGTTCAATGGGGTGTATTTAGCCTAAAATGTGTAGCACTAACTGTGAAATGAAGATGGTTGCCCATTTTCGTCCCCTCTCAATGCATTTGCGATAAGCAGTTAGCAGGGATCTGAATGTGTCAGAACATCTAACCCACAAGTGCAGTGTGGGTGACCAGAACAGTAAACTAGTGAATATGCTCCAGCTTTTGGAATGGAATGGGGAATGGTTTAACAAGTGTTTTGCCCACACATCTTCTCGATTATTTTAGACTGTCACTAAATAATTCAAAGCAGACTCATGACTAAGAAGGCTTTTTGCAGAATCCAGTGCAGATGTTAATCGCAGCGTTGATTAAGACAGCTGAGGCCAGTTGAATGTGGCTGCTGTTATTCCTCCTGAAATTTCATTTGTAAACTCCATTTAGAAGTGCAAGAAACTTTATCGCCCTTCTCCTCCAAAAAACACGTTTTCTGGAAACAAATCTGCATCACAGTATTGCATGAAAAGGATTATTTAATTTCATGGCCTTTATCATGTTACTATGTGTTATTTCATAATTACTTAGTAATAGTTTAAGTCTTAAAAGAAACCTTTAGCACAGACAGATATAAGAAAGATACTATTTGGTCAAAATTAAATGGTACAGTATAGTGACTCTCATAACTGCTGCCTTTGCACCTTCAGACATCTGGATTTGATTCCAGCCTCAGGTGCCATGTCTATGTGGAGGTAATATTTTCTTTGTGTGTGCACTTGGGTATTTTTCTAGGTATTCCAGTGTCTTCCCACTACCCATTGACATGCTTTGATTGACCAAATTGTACCTTTCTCTGTGGTCCAGAGAGCAGCTGTGTGCCCTCAGTCCTGCCTTGTATCCTATGCTTCCAGTAAAGGTTATCATTTTCCTCTCAATAAGATGGGACCAGCATGTAGATCAGACCTGTTTTGAAAAGCCCAGTTTAATTGCTCAAATGAACAATTGAAGATTATTTCCAATCTGAAAAGTATAAAGACAGAATGTTTCGGCTCTAAAGTTTCATCCAATGCATGATGATGCAGCTCCCTACTCAGACCTAAATGCTAATATATTTGTGCAACAAATTGATTTTCTTACACCAAATCGTTGTTTGTTTCATTAAGTTAAATCCAGTAATTTTACAATATAGTAATTTCAAATTTATAAGAAAAGTTCAGGAGAAGGTTAAATCCTAATCTCTCCCACTTCCTCTTTCCTGTGTATAAATTGTCATGCCCAGGCAGAGAGGAGCTGGCAGTCCTCAGTTGCCCCAGAAACCCGCAACATTTTTACGAGTGAACATGACTGATGCATACTGGGGTCATCAGGACACACTTGAGCCGTTGAGCGCTGCCACCTTCATTCAGTCCATCATCCAATCAATCCTCCAATTAATCATCCACTTATTCTTCCCATTTTAATCCTGTTGCGCCACTGGATCAGTGCTCAGGTATTCATGGTAGTGCTACAAAGCCTGGGACCTGAAGCCTGGAATCAGAAACCACCTGTTACTACATCCGCCTGTCTGCAGCAATTGCCTTCCATACAGCCTGACTCCCATCTGCCATAACTCAGCTCCATCCATGCTCATCCTTGGCTGTCTCCACTGGGTTCGGAGCTCCTCCGAGACCTCCCGCCACTGAGGGTCATGCTTCAACATGCTGCGGTCTGACAAAAAATATCATTTTCAATCTTACTTGCTTTTGCAAGGGACAGATCTTACTGTGCAATTCTCTGTGGTTCTCTTCTTCTTCCACCTGCTTAAAAGGAAACAAGCAAACCCCAGTGTTCCTGCTGAACACAGCACACCTGATTCAGAAACTGAAGTTTTCCTGAAGCCACAAAAATACTCTCACGGTCGCTCATTTTTGTGTTTTGTGTCTCTTCTACAATCAAGTATCTTAAACAAGACAGCCACACCAGTGTTTTCCAGCTGGCTAAAAGATTCATTTTTATCATATGCATATCTAGTATCCTGATATTCTTATTGGTCAGCTTGGATTAGTATCTATCTTACTGCCTGTGTGCAAGAACAGCAGATAATTAGATCTGCATGAAAAAGTAGTTAATGGTTACTCTAAAATTCAAATAGTTTTGAACATAAAATTAAAATGATTTAAAATCCTCAACCAATGCATTGAGTAGCAGCAAAAGAATAAAGTACTGCTGATGCCAAATGATGTAGCTTTTTACTAATACATTTTTTATGAAAATGGAAATGTTATTTCACATTGTTTGATGTGTCATAGGAGCAGAATTTGCTTAGCTTATCCCAAATTATATTACGATATTTCTTTTGCCAATACATTCGTTCTGGATTTCATGTAGAACAAAAAGCCAGAGGCATGGTTATATGTTATCATAGGGTCATTGTTTGAAACTCATGGAGATGTTCATTAATCATGTTATTGAGATAGAAAGTGGAATAAACTGTTATACTTTGTCATTTCCTCAGCAATAGCTTCAATTAGCAGCTTCCATTCAACCTTCAGCAAATAAACAGACGTTCCTACAAAATGTCATAAATGTGTTTTTATATTCCATAGTATCCTAAAATGGCTTTGTATGTTCAATATTTGTTCCTGTTATTCTTGGTTACTTGAAACACTGCTATCATGGCTTAGCCCCTGGCAGCAGAGACGTTTACAATTAAAAAGACAGAATGTTACTATTTTTATGTGTATAAATCAAACCATATGACTGCAGATGCCATTACAAATTCTGTTTCCTCCATATTTTGTCTTATCATCCTCTGTATCTGTAAATTTAATGACTAATCATGAATCCAGAATTTTTTAGAGTTGAAATAAAGGATAACCGAAACTGTGTTTTTAACTATTATTATTATTATTATTATTATTATTATTATTATTAACAAAAGGCATATCATTACATTATATCATAATAATAGTACCCCTTGGTGCAACAAGTGGTAATGGCCTACATATTACATAGATCCTCTGAATTTCTAAAAAGGAACTGAATAATTTTAAAAAGGTTAAAATTTGCAATGTAAATACATATAACTTGTTTAAATTCCTAACATCCACAGACATTTTAAAATATCAAGAATCATTCCCTGGCCATTTTAACTTGACTTCATTTTATCATTGCTCAGCGTACCCATAAGGTCCTGAGGACATTCTTCTAAAGAAAGGAAATTTCAGATGAGTTTGTCCCTTGAGATTTTACAGAAAATGTGTTCATTTGGTCAAAAGTTGTTTAATAACGCCTTGGAGTTGAATTTGAATTAAGCTCTGCAAGCGACAATACAATCTGTTTCTTCCCAGTTTGACGTGCTAATATCATATTCATATATCAGATGATCAAATGTTCAGAAGTGGTGGTGTTTCTTTTTTCTACATTTAAAATAACAGCATTTCTTCTGTTCAATCATATCTTTCCTTCATAAAGGTTTAAAACAGAAATTCGGGAAGAGGTCAAACTCTAATGCCATCCCCTCTTACTTACTATGTATAAACATCTCAGCTCCTAAGCACCCATTTGTGCATCTTCTCTCTCATCTTTTTGTCTGCTTCTGTTTTGAATGAAGCTGCAGTTACCCGGAACAGTTCTGTTTTCCTCTTTCATAACCAAACGTGGCTCCTAATGGAGAATGTGAGTTGCTTGGTGAACTCAGTCCTCCCTTGTGTCTCATCTCCGATGTTCATCTTCTGACATTCCTGTGCTTCCCCCTCAGTGTCAGCGGCCAGCAGGCCAGCCGAGTAGTTGGACCCTATGCGGTGTATTCGAAGTATTCGAAGACGGGTGGGTGAATAGGAGGGAGGAGAAGGTTCAGCAGTCTCTTATCCGAAGGAAGCTAGGCTGTAGACGTGGTCGAAGGCGATATCCAAGGTTCGAATCCGAAAAGACTAGAGAACTTGGACTTGGACGAGAAGGCGAGGTAAGGAGCTCCAGAAGGACAGACCAATACCGGGCAGTGAGCAGAGGGTAACGCGAGTTTAAGTATTACGGGAGGTGGAAGGTGCGGTGATTAGTGAAGTGCCGTGGTTGGTGGATTGGCCAGAGCGAAGTCGTTTGCCAGAAGTGCTCAGGGTTGGAGTGCAGTTAGGTTGAGGACGTTTCCGCGTTGGAATCTGGTTAGTTGTGGGTGTGACCATTGCGGTTCCGCACGGGCTCGTGCCCTCGCCGCTCCACACCGCAGGTTCATCCCGCAGCACCTGGGCGCAAACCCGGGTCGTAACGCAACAGGGAACCAGCCGCATGAGCTAAAGGAGACCTCCCCCAGCCCTGGCGGCTGAGGTCCCTGCTACGCGCAGGGAGGGCGATGACATTACCCTGTCCAAACTAGCTCCGCTACATAGGCATGACACTCACTCTCTCCCTACTCCCTGCAATTCCTGCAGCGCCACCTCTCGACTCCCATCAACTCCCCATGATCGCCGTTTTTTTTAGCACAGTCAGCCCCAGTGACCCCAATCACTGTTTACCTCCTTCAAGCCATTTAAAATAATTTTCAATGAGAGCCCAGCGTTTTCCGACCCCTATTCACTCCCAGCACTCCTCTGCCCGCTCCTTGAATTTCCTCCTACGAGGATGTCCGAGGAATGGATCGCGAATTGTTGGCAGTGGACCCTGTGGGGGTGGGAATGTGTTGTTTCCTGCTCCACTTCAAATAAATAAGACTTTATATTCCATGGAAAACAACTGGCTCCCCACAGTTGCCATGATGTCCTCCTGTTATCCTCTGGCTCCTTTTGACGTCAACACCCATCCCGGGATCTCTGGCAGCACCGCGCCCCTCTCCTCCTCTCTCCCCCTTTCCCCAGTCGCCACTTGGTCCTCACTGTGCCGTCTTCACTCTTCCGTTTCGGCCTCATGTAACATCGAACCTCCAACCCACTGCCGTCCCCACACATATACTGTAGGAACTACCTCATTCCTACAAGGCCTCTGCGTTGGGCTAACTAGAGCCGACCTCTGCACCAATCACTTTTGGGCCATTCTTTCTGTGTCAGCACAGCATCTTAGGCTATTTATTGTGGAATTCCATTCTCCACTATAAAACATAGGCCATTGGTCCTCTGATGTATAAGTCCAAAAGCTTGCACTTCATAAGCTTGTCACGGAAGAACTCTGCACCAGTCCCATGGTGTTCCTTTATTTCTTTGGGAGTTCTGGCAGCCTCATCCTTATGGTCAGGTTGCCATTTCCTCAGCCAGATAAGTTATACCTTTCAATATGGTATCTCAGTGTGTTTCATTGACTGGTCTGACTGAACTAATGAACATAACTATTTCCATATTCATCCCGACATGATGGAGAAACCTCCTTTTTTCCAAAAGCATAACTTTTATTCGCACACTGCCTGGTACGCATGAAATGATATGGCAATATTTTAATCCCCTTTAAGACAATACTTAAAGGGTATGAACAATGACACTTCAAGTCCTGGGAGTACTGAAATCTCTGTCGGAAATTTTGGTTTGGTTGCATTTTCAAGCCAAAGATCCTGGTCTTATGGTTGACTTGGATCCTAAATGCCAAAAGGTTGGGATACAAGAAAGACATGCAGGACCTGATCAGTTTTGGGTTGGAAAAGACCTCCATTGAAAACCATGTTGCTGCTGTAAGTTGGTGGACCAGTAGGTGGCACTCTTCTCTATGGACTGGAATTTCCAAACCAATGAACCCATATGGTATGGATGACTTCCTGCAATTACTCCACTGTAGGAAAAGTTGTCCTTTGGTGGATATGTTGAACTGAAGCCCTGATTACTTGATCATTAACAGCACATTTTGTAGAGTAGAGTTGTTAACCTTACTTTATTAAAGATCTCCCATAGATGAAAAGTGCTTAATGTAAAAAAGTAATAAATGTAAAACAATGTGTTTCTTATTATTAAATATTGTATTGACTCTATGGCTATATGACTGTATAACCTGTATGACCATAATACCCAACATATTATTCCCAACATCCTTTGGTGGGTCAGATAGCAGAAAACAGATTTTACAAGGTGGTGTAAAGACCTTTAAATTACACTTGGTTGCATTCATAATATAATGTAAATATTCAGAAATAGTTATTACGGAAAATGCTGCTAGGTTTTGTTTTGTTGGTGCAAACACTAACACAGCATAGTCTGCAGCCTTTCCTTTTCTCCAAAACCTGTGTAATTATAATAATAATAATAATAATAATAATAATAAACTTTTAATTTTATATAGCGCCTTTAAAGGTGGCTTCTCAAAGCGCTTTCCAGGATGACAATAACAATAAATAAGAAGAATACACAAGATAAGACACAATTACAATTTCAACAATACAACAATAACAATAGAGGAGACCGTGGAAGGTGGTACTAAGAAGAGCAGAGGGGTGAAGAATGGAACCAGTTAAGAAAAGGCTTTTCTGAAGAAGAAGGTTTTGAGTCTGGATTTGAAGGAGTTTAGAGAAGGTGACTCTCTGATATTCTTGGGCAAAGAGTTCCAGAGCTTGGGGGCATAACAGGAGAAGGCCCTGTCACCCATACAATGTAGACGGGCTTGGGGGACAGTAAGGAGGGCAGAATTTGAAGAGCGGAGGTTGCGAGGTGGGGAGTAGGACGATAAAAGTTCAGACAGGTACTGAGGTGCCAAGCCATGTAGAGCCTTATAGGTGAGCATTAGCCTCCTCCATCTTCACTGTGTGAGTTTGTATTTTATTTTCTTGAAAATTAACTTAAAATGTAAACGAATGAAAATGCTGATTGTAATGTAGGGGGGAAAAGTATTGAAATAATAATAGAGAAAAATGAAATTAGCAACAGATGAAAAACAGTTATATTTCATCTATGCAAAATAGGAGAGGGAAATTTGCATCAGCCCTAGAGATAACATTAGTGCATACAGTGTACCTCATTAAGGAATAAAAGAACAAAATAATGAGCTAATATAAGATCTGCCTCCTTCAGCTATTCTGAAATTGCCAGTTCATTCTTTTAATACAAAGGTGCTTAGTATTGTTTTGTCTTGTTCTTCATGTACAGCTGATACAAATCAAATTAGTGCTGAAAATGAAGGGAAGACAGCTCTGTAATTTCTCCTAGAATCGTTTTTAAAAGTCCATCAGGCTTTTCTTTCAATTAATAAATACCTTTTATTTGACCTCAGGAAACTGATAAGTCATGTACTGTAAGTGATAGTTAGAGCTGATATGAAGAATATTTTCTGAAATCTAATAATCATATACCTAATAACTAATATAATTTTCTAATAATAATAATTTGTATAGTTCCTTTAAAAGTGGCTCTCAAACTGAAAAAAAATATGCAAGATATACACAATGAAATACACCATGAGAGGAGACAGTAAGTACCTTGAAAGTGTGCCAAAGTGGAGTTTTCAACTTTGCCATTTGTTCTTCTCACGGCAGAACTGACGACTGCTGCTGTTCAGACAGATTCATATGCCCATTGCTCACCTTTCAGGGTCACACTGAAGAACACAATGTCATTGAGAAGCAGCAACTGCAAGTATTCCCGAAAACCATCAGGTACTGTGAATATTAGTAGAGCATACAGAGATTTGAAAAGCAAACTTGTCACTCATATTGTAACTGCATCACATTTACAATGTGATTTATGACTCCTGAAGAAGGCCCCACGGCCGAAACGTTGTGTTTTCTTTCTTCTTTTTTTCAGCAGGGAATAAACCTGTTACTTGCTCCTTTGCAGCCTACGCATGCTGACGCAGCTCCCCACCTGAACATTTACACTGTTATTATCAGGAAAGTGATTGGCCTTTTGTGGCGGATACACCGGCATTTTATTGAACCTGGTACAGATGAAATTGGTATTCTGATTAACATTTGTCGTCAACAAGGTTGATCAACAGGGCGACTCAACAGACTCGAAGAGTATTTGGTCACAGCAAGAAGCAATAAACCCATAGTGCTTTTTTTTGCTTATCTTGATAGCTGCAGCTGCTGCCTTCTGGGGTTCTAGAACTTGAACTGTATTGTTGTCATTCACTGGTTTCTGGGCTCTACATGCCACACGGTGTCCTATCTCATCCCACACATGTTGGAGGTGATTCAGTAATGCAGCTTATGCAGCAGAAAATGTCACTTAAATATGCCACAGTCAATCATGAATGGGAAGTGAAAGTAAACAATGTCAAAAATAATTATACTTTATTTTGTTATTTTTGTATACTTTATTTTTGTTCAAATAAACAGGCATAAATAGAGTTTTCAGCTGATAATTAATAATTATCGATGGAAAATATTTACATTAATACATGCAGATGTCGTATGCAATTCCCCAAGTTGACCAATAGAGGGCTGATGGAATGGAAAGCTCTATTGACCCATCAGCAAAGTGAATTCCAAAATGCTAGCTGTCGACTACATAATGCAGACATAAAAACTGGGCAACACAGTTTTGTTTGAGCCATGATTATGCTAAATGTTGCCATTTTAGAGTGCAGTGTCAGATTTGAGCTTTCTGATGTTTTGTAGAGAGAACCTGGATCAAAAAAGAGTTTTGTTGGAAACTGAGTTGGGCTAGGAAGACAACATACCTGCGCGCTGAGACAGAAACGTTACTTGGTTTGTATAAATAGGGGTGGGCTTTCTGTACTTGGGGAGTCCAGGCCGCTGGAAATGGGTGGTGTGAGTCACAGGGGCTCATCGTATTACTTTTGCTGTTACAATGCGTTTGGGCCTTTTTAAGTTCAGACCTGGGTCCTCATGATTTCATCATTCCCATAACTCAGCCAAGCTATTGGTTTATTCACAATATGATGTCCTTTCCAACAAAGTGGCAGAATGCTTTCTGTTTTTTTTTCACCTTAGACGATACATTATTCAGTGTTCTTACTTTTTTAAGCATAGATGGTTAAATACAGTTCTGTTACTTGCTTATCGCAGCATTGGAAAAGACGTTTCTTTCTAGTCTCAGCGGGCCTTACTTTAATAGGAAACATGTCACACTATCATTGCAGTAATTTGTCATTTTTCATTGCTCTGCTGCAGAGATATAATGTACATTTTTATGTTGCAGCTCAACACTATCAAATCCTCAGATGTATTTATTTCCCAGTTCATAAATTGAAACCTCAGACCCAATCTGTTTTGTTTATACAACAAGACAATTCTAATAATAATCCAAGAAGACACATAGTCCCCCTTGTAAATTGCATTCCGTCCTTTAAAGACAGTATTTTTTACTCTGTTCATAAAACCGATTTTGTGCAGGTTATTACTGCATCTGTGGCAGAAATGCAATGGAAGTCCAAAGTATCAAAAAGAAATATCCAAGCATCTTTTATATAAAACCTTACCACCATCTACTCAGCTAATCCAAATAGAGATATGTTACCTTGGCAATTCCTTTTCTGTCAGAAAGATGATATTAAGTTGGGTCCTGGCACCTAAACTCTTTTGTACATTATCCTTATGTTCCCTGTTTCTTTCACCACCACCTAAAACCAGATCACTGAATTTTCTTGTCTCAGCCCATTGTTCTTTAGGACTGTTACAGATGGAAAATAGTTCTAGCACTGCTTTCAATCTGGAATTTCCACACTACTGAGCATACAGTATGTACAGGTGAAAAGTTAATAAGTCCTGAATTTTTTTTTTAATTATTTTTTGACATTGTGAAAATATTTTTAAAAAGATCTGAATATTAGCACCTACTTCACCAGTACATTTTTGGTGGGGGGTTAATAGGCAGGAATTTAGCAGGCACGAATTAAAATTAATCAGAACTCCCCACCCTTTTCTGAATCTCTATGCAAATAGTCAGATACTGTACAGTATGTACTGTAGGTTTCTGGTCCAGATGAAAGAGTGCCACACGTTGGTCAAGTAGTATTTCTATTCAAGCCCAGTCTTGCTTAGTTGTTGGAATCTGACCGTTAATGTTAATTGAAAAACCTCACATACATGCTGTATCTCAAGAAGCCTGGGTGTGAAGCTGGGTCAATGAAGATACAACTAGAGAGTAATGCTAAAATGTAGAAATAAATAAAAACTATCAAGTCTGTGTTGTGTGGTACTTATCTTAATAATATTTATTCATTGTGTTAGTATGTAATTTCGTACTCCAAAGGGCCTCTGAGCGTTTCACATATAGAAGTGTAGCGCCCAGTAAAATATTAAAGATGCGTGTTGTGTGCTGTGAGTGTTGTGCAGCTTCAGTCGCCTCACAGTGGGGAATCTCAAGCAAAGTGAAGCCATTTTTTAAAAATGAGAATTCTTTTGTGTATGCCTCACAAACTTAAAAAAAAAGGTTGTATGTCTCTGCGTTCTTTAGGGGCCTTCCTCATAAAAAAAAACTTGTTACAGAATGTTGTAGCGCCCTCGCTGGGTAACGAAGAGTAGGCGCGCCCGGATAATGTCTGCGCCGCGGTGCAGGATGGGAACTTTAGCCGGGAGATGGCCTGTGGGTCTACAGGGTGACCACTAGGTCACCCTGCTGATGTAAATAGTCCTTATTGTACCCATTGTAAATAGTAGTTAATTGTTTACTGCTGTTTTGTAACCAGCCTAAACCTGCTTACTGTCCTGTTTACAGCCCTTGTGTGTGTGTTACCCTTAGAGGGAAGAGAGTGTATACCCCTGTAGCCTTATCGCTGGCTGATGGAGCCTGAAAATAAAAGAAGTTTGTGTGCAATTGAGAGTGTCATCTTGATTTTTCCTGCATGAACTGCACAAACACTGCGATATAATTAAAGGTGTCGGAGTCCATGAAGGTAACAGAAGAGATTCCACTTCATCCACCACTGAAGTACAGTGGGAGAAACATGGCAGCCATCTTACTACATAGCAGATTGGGTGGAGAAGTGAGAGAAATTGTTTCACTAATGGGAAATAGAAACAAGGCAGATTCCACAAACCCAGTGGAATTTAGCCTTAACTCTGGGGCTAAGATCCCTGCTCTTACAAACAGTTTAATGATCACACATTTAGGACATTGTTTTTTGTATCTCATCTAAGGAACAGGACCTCTTTCGGTGCCCTATTCCCAGTCATCCCAATGGAGCATGAAGCAGGAATGACAATTAGTGTGTCACCAACATCACTTACATCACCAGTCTGAGTTTCCTTGGAGGCCTCCCGTCCCAGTGCCGACCAGATCCAGCCTTGTTTAGTTTCTCAGATCCTGAGGGTAGCATCTTAACAATGCATTTCCTTGATACTGTATTTGTGGATAAGATAAGAACTCAGCCAAGAATTATTTCAGGCCATTGACAGATTAATCACTTCACAGTCCACCCTCTTATTCGTATATTTCAGAAATGGAGAGCTTGCAGCTATTTGAAACTTCTTATTCTGCAGCTCTTCTCTCTGAGATTACTGCTTTCCTATCAAGGCTTTAGGAAAGCCCTTATCTCTGGGGGTTAGAGAAGTGGTTTTAATGGATTGGAACACTTCTCTTTATAGTGCTCTTTATACTGCAGTAAAAGCAACACCTGAATAAGTAAATTGTTTTGTGCCAAGTCAAAAGGAACCCTCAGAGATCCGCAGAGTTTTACACCATCTCTATTAACAATAATAGTATTTTTAAGGCGATAAGTGAGTCATCTTAATGGATCCGATTGCTATTAAACCAATTTACTATTTTTCCTTTTCTGAGCAAACCTACACCACGCCATATTAAGAACAGCTCCAGCTTTTATAGTGCAAATTAACCATATTACGAGAGCAAACTTGCATCACGTAACAATTATTATCCATATATTATGTTTCCTTAGGTCTGAAAATCAGACGCTCGGGAATTACTGTTATGTTAAAGAAAATGGGACTTATTATGAAAGATAAAAACACATATACGTCTGTATAATTCATCATGTGTCAGAAACAACGCATGATTATATACAGATTCTGGGCAGGTGTGACAGATTCTGGTTAGAAGGGTAGGCAAGCTTGATGAATCTTAACCCCCTTTTTGACCTAAATTTGTCACATTTAATATGCTGGACCATCACTTACACACTTATAACCCTCTCGTCCCTATGAGCAGTAGCAATGGAAACCTTCCCCAACTTGGTCGTTTCCATTTGGCCAGTCTCGTTCTTACTGGCTTCTTTTTACCACTGAGCCAGTGGAAATGACCAACAGTGCAGCTAATCGAGAGCCCTCAAGAACCCCGAGACTAGTAGCGTTTCCGACAGCCCCACGCCAAGACTGCCAAACCCAAATCCCACTGCAAGGCTCTATTAATCACAGTCTCATTGCGAACCCACAGTCTTACTGCAAGATTCCGTTAATGTGCAATCTCGTTGTGAAATTGCACACCATTGCTGCACGCATCACGCTACACAGGGGACCTCTTTGGACCCAGGCAGACAGGAGCCTCATCGTGAGAATCTAGACACCCCAATCCCTTCCGAGAGTGTTGCCCCACTCAGTCCCCTTCCGGGGTTTTGATCTTCCAGTCTCTCAGGAGTCTCCTTGTGAGGCTCTGTTTCTCACTGTCCCCCTGAGGTACATACTGCAACATTTCATCATGAATAAACGCGGGGGGCAAAGTCAACCTGTGCGCATTTCATGGCGTGCACATTTTCAGGAACACAAAACGCACAGTGCCAATACACCTACAGCTTGTAGAAACTATCGCAAATGTAACAGGTTGCTCATACACTGTATGTGTGTTGCTATCTCGTAATTACGAGATCATTTGATATCTCGTAATCACGAGATAACTCTGGATTTTTTTTCCATGGTGGCAGCAATGCGCTTCTGTACAGAAGTGGCATCACCTCCTCTCTGAAATCCAGACAGTTTTAGATTTTGATGCAGTAAAGAGGAGATATCCGCTGTCTAGAGAGTGGCACTGTGAGCACTCAGAGCTCAAGAGTGACAGGGGTGGAATACTGGTGGGGGCAGTTAGAGCTACACTGGTCACACCAACCTTACCCTGAATACCCTTACCAATGTTTACATCATAGTTAGGAAACCCCATCACAGACAGCTACTGCCACAGGCCAGGTTAAGGCTTGTGATGTATGGACAACTGGGCTTAATTAACACTGTACAACAACATGCGTGGTTAAGTCATTAGAAAACTGAATGTTAAGTTTGCTGGCAGGTAGTCTGCTGTATGTGGAAGAAGCATTTTGTTCAATCTAAATATTTTTTCATATGAATCCTTGGTAGGTTTTCTTCCGTTTAATATATGGCTGATGTGTCTCCACTCTTGCTTTTAGAGCTGTTAATGAGATTTAAAAGTGCAACACAAAGTAGAAACTTCCTGGGTTTATTTCATAACAGGAGGGATTGAAGCCAAGGATATACTTTGATAGTAGGTTACTGCCTAATGATATTGCCTTTTATTTATCTCTGCAGAGTGGAAAGAAAATATTTCAAAATCTCTCAGAAATCTTCTCTAGAGCTAAATGAAAAAGATGAAGGAAAGAAATATTCCCAACTTTTCTTATTCAGAGCTCTTTGGACTGTACAAAACTCCTTAATTAGAGGAAACCACTGGTGGTTTCAATGGGGCCCCAGTGCATTTTTCACTGTCTGTAAAAAAACTATCATTGAATATGTTAAGTTTAAGCCTAGGAAATATATTCTCCAAATTGTTAAATTGATTAGTTAGGTCAGGGTTAGGGTTGGTCATCATAGTGCTAAGAAGTGGGTTCCAATTAACTCCTGTCACTTATTCTTTTTGAAAAACACGAAAATGAGGCTTAGTGAATACACTATTCTTCCGAATTCCTCACTGAGCACTGTGTATGCTGTCCGCTAAAAATTATGCTGTGAAGGCAGTTGTAATGTTGATGTTTCCAGAGACCAAAATTTCTTATATTTATTGGCTAGTCTTCTATTGTTCAGCAACAACAAAGCGCACTTTTTAGATAGCTACCTCATGACACATAAACCCCTTTCTGTCAAAACAACATGTACATTTCAGTTGTGGCCCCAGGGAAGTCCATTTAACTGAAACCTTGGCTTAGCTGACAATAGCTAGATAATTTTTCTTTAGAGCGTGTCAGAAAATGTGCGGCCTTTTGCTACTAATGGAAATTTTTCACCCAGACATAGCTGCACAGCAGTCTGTTCTAAAAGATGTTTTCTTTGAAGTTCGTGCCCATTTTTTGGCCATCATTTCACTTTCTCGTTACATCTACCATGAGACACGCAGGAATGGAAGATTTGTTTATCTCCAGAAGTTGTCCTTTATGTGCTAGTCCATTCGAGTTAATAGTAACGAATGTTACTGTTGCCTTCTATTTGAAATAGTTAAAAAATAAAGTCTCTTTATGAATTCCTTTTGAACTAGAAAAGTCAAATGGAACTAGAACTAGAAATGTTAATTCCATCTGTTGTATTCTGTGCTATTCAACACTGCCACTGAAAATAATTTAAACGTTGATCTTGCTTTCACTTTTCATTTTCCACAAACCATTGCCAAAATGAAAGTGCCCAGATCTATTCATAGCTTGAATGAAATAGAAGCAAACAAATCCTAAAAATGCTATTCTGTAATCATTAGCGTCAATAGCATTGCATAGAGCAAGTCATATTAGTCATACATTTGTAACTGAATTCCAAGAAATACCAAGAGGTCGTGTTTGTTCACGTCTCAAGTATTCCTTAACATCCCACAAAATCCAACAACAAATCTACAATCAATGTTCTTTGGAAGTGCAATGGAAGCACCTGAAGCTATATACAGTAGATGGTTTTCTGATCACCTGTTTTTATGAGTTGTGAAAGGTGGTAACACATGGAAGGCGTCCTGTGTTCCAGTAGGAATGTGCTTCATTCAGTTCATTATAGTTAAGGAAGTCTATCACTTTCCATTTCATTTTTAAGGCATTTAGGGCTGCTGTTTGATAGCAACCCTGCTAAGAAGAGGAGAGGAGTGTTTCATGCTACTATCGACTGTGAAACAAGTGGTTTGGGAGGCAACTGTAAATCCAGACTCGAACAGACGCTAGCATCTATGGGACATAAAGTGTTGAAAACTGCAATTCAGTGTCACCCACATGAACAAGGCCATCATTGCAGGGTTTCAAGGATGAAGCCTCTTCCAGAGGCAAAACTCCAAAAGAAGCAATGCGAATTTGTCAGACTGTATGTGAATAACAATTGGAACCATTCTCTATGGCCGGATGAAAAGCAAATTGAAATTTTAGTACCTGTATATGCTCATCAGTATTACGCTGCCATTGAAGGATCCCAAGTAATCCCCTACAACAACACAGCTTGGAAGTGAGTTCCAGACTCCCCCAGCAACTTGTGTAAAGAGGTGGTTGCTGTTACGGCGAGCTGCCAAAAGGTATTTCAGGACACTGTGCGGTGATCTCAGAACGTTAGGTGTGAAATCCAAATCGCTAGGCAAAGACGTACGTGATATGCAGGCAAAAATCCAAGAAGCCAAGGGTTCAGAATTAGGAAGGCAATGAGAACTACAGGCAAGGTACAGTAGGAGCTCCAAAGGAGAAACCAATACCAAGCACTGACTGATACTAAATGAGGGTTTATAAATCAAATCAAATCAAATCAAAGTTTATTTATCAAATGCATAACAATACAGCGTGCAGCAGTAGTAAGGAGTGGAGACGGGGTTGAGGTTAGTGAAGGACAGCTGAGACTGATTGATTAACATGTGCAGCTGTGCTTTGTGGAATTAGCCGGCGCTGGGGACTGAATAGAGTGTTTTCTGGTGACTGATTGCTGGCTGTGACAGTTGCTGATAGTTCTAAATAAACTCCCTCTTAGTTCCTACTTGTGTTCTTAAACCATTTCTTGAATGTAGTTCCTGAAGTAGACCTTTTGGACTTTTGTCAGTATCTTTCACGATTTGAAATATGTGTATCAAGACTCCTTTGTAGTTTCCTTTTCTTTAAAAATGATAGTCAGTTCCTTTACAACATTTATTTTAAGGGCAGTAATTAATATGCTAATGCTGTATGATGGAATGCCCAAAGTTTTTAATGCAAAATGTTAGTGGCTAATTTCTAGCAGGACATCCTGTGTTAACAATTTATTTAAGAAGGTTAATGTATGGATCTATACTTCATGTTCAATCTCCATTTCTTACATTAGAACAATCACAGGTACAGTCATAACTTTGATCATAAGTCCATGACCTCATTACAGTATATTGCTTTGCTCCAGACAGTGTGGCATCTCTGCTGCTGTCTGTGTGCTAATCTGAGATAACCCAAGGTCATTCATGATTACCTATTGGAAGACAGATGGACTACTAGTTAATAGACCACATATGTCTATAAGCAGAAATGAAATAGCAATGCAGTTAAGGGACAAGGGAGTAAAAACTGAGTGAATTAATCAATAATGAGAGATCTTGACCTCTGTATTTGTACAGCATGAAGATGTTTTTCTGTTTGTGAGTGGAGCATGAAGGCAGTGATGGTGCAGTGGTCACCATTGCTGCCTTAGCAATCGAGGGTCCTGGGTTCAATGCTGGACCTGGAGCACTTCTGCATGGAGTTAGTATGTTCTCCCCTTGCTTGCACAGGTTTTTGCTGGGCATTCTGGTTTCCTCCCACAGTCCAAAGACATACTGGAAGGTTAAGTGGCTTCTGGGAAAATTGGCCCTGGTGTGAGTGTCTGTGTCTGTGTCTGTGTGCCCCTGTGATAGACCTGTGTCCCATTCAAGGTGTATCCTGCCTGGTGCTCGGTGCTTGCTGGGATAGGCTCCAGCTCCCCAGTGACCCTGAACTGGATGAAGTAGTTAGAAAATGGATGGACTGAGGAGGAAAACTATTTTCGAGTTTCTTGGATTGGACTTTATTACTAGATTTCTGTTCTTTACTTTCCAAGTAGCAAGTAATACCTACAACTTCAGACAGTACTTGATGTGTCATTTATTATTAAAAATTGTATATATTTTGTCCATGCCTATGAAATAGCCAGCTTTGTCAGGGTACTAAAGCACTTTCAATAAGTGTTAAAAGGGAAAATGAGCAACTGCTTCATTGCCAGAGTGTTAAAACTCTCGAATTGTAATTGCAAATTCATTGATTTGAATCCTCCAGTACTTGTACTCTCTAAGCACAATAAAATGGATATTTCTTCAGTCAGATTTTTCTCTCAAATGCTTTTGCTAATTAAAATGTATGCTTTGTGATTTTTGTATTGCTATGCTTATCGCCTAAGGCTTAGATTATCTGAAGATCAGTGTGATAATTTTAGTAATTTGTGAGCCAGTGTGAAACTCCACAGTGTCTGAGTGCTCAGTAAACAGTAAATAGGTGTGAGAAGTAGATGAAAGCATTTGAATAAAGACCTTTTAAAATGCCTTTGTATAATATGTAACCCACATACAGTATGATTCGCAGGTTTCACATTGGCTGAAGAGCAAAATCAAACATCTGACTGGGAATCACACTGAACATCTGACTGGGAATTACACTGAGGTATCTATCCTTGACTTCCAATTGTCACGGATGTCGGAATAGACGAACCGTGGAATGGCAGGAGAGTGATAAAGACCCTATGCGTAGCGGCGAGACGGGGGTTAGCCCGGGCTCAGCTGTTCAGGAAATGCCGTATAGAAACCTCTGCCCTCAGGCCATGGACAGGAGTGACCTGGTGCTAGGCGGGTCTCAGGACATCCGAACCTCAATGCTGAGCGAGGAGCAGAGCAGACACAGGAAGTAAATAGGCTCCACAACAAGACACACCAGAAAGGCATGAATAGTCACAGGGAACTAGGAACAGGGCAGAAGTAGAGCGCCCTCTAGGTGTACTGGGCGTGACACCACTGTACTGAATTTACAGGTTCAGTCTTATTCTGACACATTTTTACATCTAATCCTTTTTAAGCTATCAAATGACATTTCCTCCCAAGGAAACGATTGACTCAATAGAAGCAGGAATAGGGTAACTGTCGATTCTTGATAATAATGTTAAAATGAGTTAAACTGCATCAGTTAAGAATCTATTTTTGTTCATGAGTTTTAATTTAAAAAGAAAACATTTTATGTTAGTAATTAAGGTACTGTATCTGTGGAATATGCTTTCTCAAAAATTAAGAATGCAGCGTCTCTGTCAAACTCACGTGAGCCATATAATGTGAACCATTTTATTACAATCTTCATTCTTCCATTGTGATGGTATTGTTGGATAGTACAGTAAGTACATTACATTATTGATGTCACAGATTAGCATTGCCAATGTGGAAGAGTTAAAATACTAACCTATAATTTACTCACCTGAAAATGTGCCTTTGGACAGTCCTTGACTGGTCCATGGCAATAATTGCCTTGTATTGAATTTCCAATATATAGGTTTTATAAAGCATAATGATAATTCTAGAATTAGAACCTTAAGTAAGTAAAAACATTTTGAGAGGTCAAGACATTAGGCGCAGTGCATGAACTTGAAATGACTGGGCCTTGCCTCAGGTGCAGATATGGTCTATTATAACCTCATCCATGGCACTTAATAAGACTATTACAAATTGAGAGTTAAGAAAATAGTGAGCAGGAAATAAGATAATTAAAATAACCCTGAATGTCAAGGATATACCTATAAGCGGTAGGTAGAATTTGAGACGTGTCCTTTCTTTCATGTGAGTTCTTTATTCTCCAGCACAGCTCTGGTGAAAACAGTCATAAACCAGAGGTAAACTAGGACAAAAAATATTTATTAACAAATAACATAAACATTACTCAACAAACAACATTAAACTATTTCCAAAACAAGTGTCTCAGAGGCCACCATTCCTTAGACCCAGAAACCTCAGACTACTAACCTCTAACGTGAAACACCATATACTGTGATACCTGGACAGGCCAGCAAGAAATCTTAGCCCTTGTAAAAGAGTATGACTGTGACGGTGTCTGCTTGTGCTTTCAGTGTGTCGGATGTTTATTGTTTTTTATGATTAACCAGGGTAATTTGCCATAATAATAATAATAATAATAATAATAACAATAATAATAATAAACTTTATTTATAGAACATCTTTCATACAAATAGCAGCTCAAAGTGCTTTACAAATCAAGCATTAAAAATAATATCATAAAATTAAAAGAGATACATTCAGAAGATCCCCTTTGTCCGTGTGTGTTTACCTGTCCCGCAGCTGGGCGAAAACCGGAATTCTGTCTATTGTTTTTAGGCTTTCTGTTCAGGCTTTGGCACCAGACTTTGATGATGGTAGGTTGTAACAATAACGGTCTCTTCACGTTTTTCTGCTCCAGCTACTTCCACAGTCCTTCCCTTGTGCAGGCTGGACTGCCTGCTCAGTTTATTTCCCCTTCCTGTGGAAAGCACAGACATTGCATTTCAATTCCTCAGAGATCTGAAGGGTGCAAGTTAATAAAATGGTTCACTTACAACTGATGATCAGTACTCCTCCCATGAGAGACAGAGAGGCAACAGTCAGATTTAATTAATTCTTTTATTAAGCACGATCATTTGACAGTACATTTTAATCATATTAATGATGGCTAATGAAAATCAGAACCAGATTTAATTTCAAATTGACATGAAACATTCAGTAGTTTGGTTTCTTAAACGATGTCTTGTGCAGGACGTATTAATTAATTTGGGGGACTCAGAAACTTAGTCCCTACTGGAGAGATTGAGGAGACGGTGAAAAGAGAAGTTACAGTGCCACCTCGTGGTGTAAATGGGAACTTCACATCAAATTGTTCAGAATGAATAGAGATGCCGAGCTCATTTGTAAAAAAATTATACACATCAGTTCACTCTTGAATTACTCAAGCATAAAAAAGTCTTTATCTATTACATTATAGTGAATTGAGAGTATTATAATGCCATTAGATATGACACATTTTATGGATAACACAGTTTAAATTGTAAAACAAAAATCATTCTACATTGTCTGCAAATTCTTAAATCACTGTAACTGCCTCCAAAACGTATGACGTTTGCAGCACTGTTTCATAGTAGTAAATATTACAGTTATGCAGCTCTTTAAAAAATAGACCATTTGTGTAACTGAATCCTCAGGCAGAGAAAAAAAAACAAATGTCACTGGGCCCTCCAGGAACTCAGTTTGAGATCCTTACATTAGCGGGACCCAGGCAGCAAGATGCTGGTCTGGCCAGCACAGGGGGCAAGTAGGGAGTTCACCCCGGACAGGACACTAGTCCATCACGGCCGACACACACGTTCTGAATGCAGATTACAGATGCCAATGAATGTGGACAGCAAGTCTTTGGATTATGGAGGGAATCTAGAGCACACAGATAAAATCAATAAGCAGGGGGGGTGGAGAGCATGCAAACTCCACCCAGAAGCTCCTCAGGCCCGACCCCAGGATGCAGGGGCTGTGAGGAGGAAGCGTCTCCCTGCAAGTATAGGTGTTGAATCTCTGTTGAATAATAAACTGAACTAAACACATGACAGGGAGAGAGAGGGGGGAATTGTCCTATTCAATGCAGTTATCTTTTTTAGCGATACAGTACATTTAAAATGTAAAACTCGACTATCACAACAAGAACCACAGTCCAAAAAATTAATCTAAAGCTTATAAATCACCAGAATATTTATGAGGTTTGCCGTTTTTTTAAAGTAAACCACTAAATGGTGCCACGGGAGCCGGGTCTGACTGTGCGTTGTTAAAGACCCTGTGCGGTCCGGTATAATCCGGAAGTGACCGGAGGAGTACATCAGGGAAGACGCAGCGAGGAATGGAGGGGATGACGGACAGGGGGGGCGGTGAAGACAGTAATCTGGTGCGTGGGGGGAGCGCAGGCGAACGAGTCCAAAGGGGGAAATCAGGGAGCAGTCCAAGGTCCAGGTGCCGGGAGACCCATCAGAGACGAAGACGATTAAAACAGGAACAGGAAACTGGGACCAGGCACACGGAAGATTAAAACCATAACAGGACCAGGCGCTCCCAGCCCCGGACTCAGAGGTCAGGACCTCTGGGGAAAAGGTCCTTTCCCTCGGACTGCTCCTGAGCCCGGTGGATAGGCGGGCCTTCAGACATCCGTCTTCCAGAGCTGAGCCCGGAACTGCGGAGACGGCGGACGTAAATAGGGAAACAGGGATAGGAAACAGCTGGGATAAATAAGGCTGTGGAAAACAATGAAAAGGGCAGGAGCTCCCTCTAGAGGAGGGATGACGAACTACCTAAGAAGGGACGTATGCAGTCTTCTGATAAATTCATTTCTGGATTGATCCTTAATTCCTTAATTAACCCAAATACTACAGGTCACTTCAGAATTGCTAGAGCAAAGACTAGAGCAATTGAAGTACCAAGGCTGGCTCCCGCTCATCTAAATTTTATTGTACATGAGCCTGAAGATATTAGCGTTTACCTTTATTCTGGGGAAAATGCCTCCAGAAAATTCCTCCCTGAAACAATTTGCATTGACTTTAGTGGACCGACCTCTCAATAGATCTCTTAGGTGTAAGACAAAGCAGTAGTATTAATACGCCTAAGAAACTCCCATCATTTACAGTTTAAAATTCATACTGATGGGTACGATAAACATGGATTATCTTCAAACTGTGATTCAGACCCTTGGCAACTGAGTGCTAAGAGTCAACTGTACATAAACGACTGTTCAAATGAAGCGGGTGTCCTACATTGCCAAATCTCTTTCGAATGAAAAAATTGCAACTTTGCATTTAGAAGAAAGATAATAACACTAAGAAGGCTTTGGAGTCTGTATGCTAACTCCCTGGTAATACTTGTTACACATGTCCCAAAATGCTGAAAAGGAGAACATCCGTTTCAGTAAGATTTCTTTAGAAACAATGCAGGCAATCATTGCCTTTTTCGCACTTTTCGGCAGGGACTGAACCACCCAGTAGAAGGCTCCTGATGCGCACAGCCGGTGTTCGTCTGTGCTCGGATTCTTGCGCGTATTGTCGGATGGCGTGACGCACCGCCGTTTTCACGATCTCCTTGCTGGCGGTGCGCAGCTCGGCGTCCTCCAGTCTCCTCTCCGGTGGGTATCCGGCGCCATGAGAAAAAAAAAGCGATGGGCATTGAACTGAAAAGACATGGCAGGTCTTAATGTATTTGTAGATTGGACACAAAATTACTGGCAAAATTCAGCTGGAATATTATTACTCCCATCCCTCGGTATACAGTACGTGCACAATTGATTCCAAATTTCTCGACTCGTTGGCCAAGAATCATAAAAGCCACACGAAATTCCCAGTGAATGTAGAAGTCTCCCCATTCGTTCTGTCGTAACCAGATAAAACAATTGGATTGCGTCTCAAAAATAAGAGACTTGTAAACAGGACAAGGACAACATTGAACTCTTAATTCTGCCTTAGAATATCTGAAAATCGAGTGTTCTAAATTTTGGATAAGGTACAGGATCATTTTTTGGGCTATGATGGCGCTGAAGCACCATTACTGCAAATGAGTCTAGACCTGTTCTCTTCCTGCTTTCAACATGACTTACTTTGAAACCCTTTCAGATACACAGTTTTGCTGTACAATTGTGTGGTACAATAACTCAGTGAATCTTGCATAGCCACAAGACAGACATTAAAAATCATTAAGTACACATTGAGCTTATGTACTATATAAAATGGTACAGGTGAAACGGGCTTTATTTGCATTACATCCAACATTCAAGAGCACAAAAAGCACAGAAGTGAAAAAGAGCATTTAGCTCATTTGGTTTCTAGTAGCTCACAGTCCTATGATCCCATGGAAATACACCTGAATCAAATCATCTAATTAAAGACACTGAGTTTCTAAGCTTTGTGTACAGTAACTGATGTGTTGTTCTTTAGAACTTTATCAAGGGCAGGGACATATTTCTTTGTTCTGTCCTGCCCCTTACTTCTCTTAAAGACTTTGCACAGAACATGAATTTAAAACGTTTTACTCTACTTCAAACATTGCATTGACTTTCTAATTAACATACTTTGTGCTTATTTATAAAAGTGCCTGTGTTCATCACTGGCAAACTCAGTCATGTTTAAATTATCACATTAGCTGTTAACAACCCTCAAAAATATGGAAGAGCTTTAAAGTTGGACATGTTTATAAATTCAGTTTATAAATTAGTATTTTGTAAGTTCTTTCTTTCTTATCAAGTCCTAGTACACCAGGTAAAATATCTAATTAAAATGGAAGTAAAAAGCAAGTTATCTGAAATTCTGTTGCATTTCTTTAGAGGTTTATGTATTTTTACCTACCTTTCCTGAAGCAAATAAAGGTATGCATATACAGGAGAAATGAGGACATTAATTATATTCAATTTTAACTGCAAGAACTAATTGCCTCATTTTCTGATATTCAGAATTGTATCGTCATTAAAAACGTATAATGTTGTTAATAATGTTATTACTAATTAACTTTTTATACCAACGATATTATAGGACAATAATGAAATACAAAGCATACTGAATCTCTGCAGTCATGTTAAGGTTGGCTAGAGGAGGGTCCAGGGAAGATGTCAGACCACCTACGATGAAACTACAGTGACACAACCTCTCTCTTTCCTAAGGACTAAAATATTTAAAAGTACTCCAGCTCCATATGATTATTTTATGGGATAGTTATATTTATCAAATGAAAATATCTCACTAGAAATTGCACAAATTGTAATTCATGATTTATGTAAAATGTGGAAAGCATCCCTTTTTAGAATACATCTAAATAGGGCTTAGCTCTCTTCAATTAACATTTACACTCTTCAAATTAACAGTGTGCTCTAGTTTATGGAAGACAAGAATATACCGATGAGATATTAAAGGCAGCTACAGTTCAGGACCAGGAAACCCCTTTCTTAGTAATTATTACTGAGTGACAAGGCCATATCGGTTGGATTTTCTCCTGATGTTCCTCGTTTTGGAAATACTGTGACCTCTGTACCCACCACACCAATTAGAAGTGTAGTACAAGTGTCAGTTTTCTCAGTGTAAATGAGGTTCTTGCCATCAGAAAACCTATTAGCCTCTCAGTAGGGAAGCCAGTATTTCCTGGCCAGCTACAGCTAGTGTCACACAGCTGGCATTCATTAGCTTCCAAAAGGAAAAGTCTATTACTGCAACCTAAAATAGAAGTCACAATTAAATACATAATGCAAAACAAAACAACTTTCATTGACAAGCAGCATGAGACAGAACCACATGTACAGAATGTCATTGAACTGTTTCCTAGACTTGAGCTCCCAATCTCAGCTCCAGGAGGGACCTGAGTCTTCCGGCTTTTGTTCCAAGATGAAAAGTCAATCAAAAACATAACCTAATCATTTTCTTTGTTAGAAATAGACAGGATTTTGTCTCTTAAGGCCTGTTGATTTCTCAAAACCTTCACTTCTTTTAGAAGTGCTGTTGCCGATAAATGATCTTGTCGTCTGGTTAGAAGTCATGCAATTCAGCAATTAATTGAATAATCACAGAATCCGTGGCCCATGACAGTACTACGCCTGCCAAGAACTACATTTCAGACACTTGGTCTATATTCAGGTAGAAATATTTAACTTGCATCTTACAGATAAAATCAATGTTTCAAGCTGCAGTGCTGAGCAGTTGTCTTAGGTTTGCACTTATCCTGTGCTGTTCAAGAAGAGAGACATTCTAGGCGCCAGTAGTATTCATTTACCATCAGAAAAGTAACAAGTTTCTGCAAACAGTGCGAAAGTAAATTAATTGTTAAGAGCATAAAGGAACAGAAGTGTGTTTTGTGATTCATATTATGTTACCAGAATGTTTACTTAATATTACAACATTAGAAAGGTTACTATAGAGAGGAAGCCATTAGGCCTACCTAGCTTGTCTGTCTGCTTATTGTAACAATGTGGCATCAAAACAATATTTTTTCATTTTGAGAATTTGTTTTGTCTGAGATCAAATCTAATATATCAAACAGGGGATTTATTTTATTTGTCCTGCTTTACAAATTGATCTGAATGTACTGTAGATTATATTCTACACTTTATAGGTAGAATATGTTGTTTCACTTTCCTGAAAAATAATAGAATGCACATAATTTCAACCCATTCATTACTAAGACTACAGCTGGTATTTAATCAGCTCTTGTATACAGGTACTCACTCCAGAACAGAGAGCCATAGTCCTGTATGTTTTATAGGAAACTTCAAATCCTCGGTTAATAAAGATTTTGTAAAACGCGTCCTTAATTGAAAATAATGTGCTTCCGATAAAACTGTGCCAGTTCGTTAAAGAGCATTTGTAGACTACAAACCCCATATTAATCACAATAAGATAAAACAAGTCCAAAACATGTTTTCCTGGATAAAATACTTTTTAGACAAAATATTACCTTAAGTAAAGCCTAGCTAATTCTAAATACAGAGACCTTCAAAAGCATGTTTTTAGAAGCGCACGTGAACATAAATTAAGGATTTTTATTATTTCTGACACACAAACATGTTACTCAGTTAAAATATGCACCTCTGGCTGCAAACACTCATTAAACAATAAACCACCTACGATATTGCCGAAGGTACAGAATCCCACAATGATTTTATCTGAAGTATTTTACCATTAAAATACTCACTGGAACTTGACGTGCACGCCATTTTCTGGTAGCGTTCTGTTAACAACACTAAAAGTTGTAGTTACAATCCTGTGATATTACGGAATCGGCTTTGCCTCCGACACTTTGCTTTCAGTGTGAGAAATGTCTAAGAATAACGCAGTGCACATGCACTCACCCCTCTCTGCTGGGTACATGCTAATCACCCTTAATTACATGCAGTTGCATCCCATGAGCTCAGTCCGGTATGTCAGCTGTATTTTCAGCCTATGTTGCTGTTGTTTAGCTGTATATCAAGCTAAACAAGATAAACAGGTGACACAACAAAAATGGGCACGCTAAAGTTACTTATCTCTCTTTACTTTAGCATTCATAACATTCGTGCAGATTATATTTATACATCCTGTGTTAGATTTACCTTTTTGGATAAGATTTGATTAAAATGGTTATGGTATTTTCTACCAAGTCATTCCAACTTTCCATGAGAGATTATCAAAGTGATTTTGGTCAGCGATTCTTACATCAGCAAATTAAAAAAACATATAGACCTGTATACAGTATAGCCTCGCTGCTAACTTTTTGATGGCAACTAATTACATTTTATAAAAGCCAAACAAACACCTCTGCCCTTCTCAAATACTGTTTCTGTACATTATAGCACAGATTTCAAAAGGATTTCTTATGTGGGTTTTAAATGTTCTTTTTCCAGGTAGAAAATTATTTTGCTGCTATGCGTTATGTGTTCTGTCATGTTCTCCAAGATATTTTGCTTGACTGCTTACGAGCGCTACTATACCCACACAATTGTTCCGTAAAAATACCTTTAAGAACAATTTTGAAATGTTGGGAATTGTTAAACGTGAACCAGCCTAATGTTAGAAATGCTAAAAAGCTAAAAAAATGCTTTTTGGAGCGCAGCTCTGGTAACTACCCAAAACTCCTCCCAGCTTTGAGCAGCCCTCCTCACCCTGAACTATTTTTTCCATTCATTCAATATCAGAGGGGCGCTTACGCAAGACTGCTCAACCCCCTGGGCCTCACACCAGCCACCCACGGATCACACCCGTGCAGTACATCTCTGGAAGGAATCCGGGGCGCACCATTCAAACACGTACTAACACAGGGAGAACATGCAAACTCCACACAGACAGGCACCCAGAGCCAGAATCGAACTCGGGACACAGCAGCCACATTGGGAACAGAAGCAGATAAATGAAAGGGAATGCCCCTATGTGACAGGTGAACACCTTTAGCCCAGTGCTCATGTCACAAGCAATGCTGGGTAAAGTAAAAAAAACAATAGAACATTAGTGTTTAGTAAGACACTCCAATTTTCATACATTTACAACAGAACGGCATTTTTTAATGAACTCCTTAATTTTTTCTTCAATTTCTTTGACTACATTTATTGCCAAAGTAATGTTCACCTAACATAAACACCTTCAGTTTTCCACGCACGAAATACTCATGGTGCAGAAGGAGAACCTGTAGGGTTTTCTTTCTGTGATTCAGGAAAGCCTGCTGCAGGAAAAACAAAGTATTGATCTTAATTCAAGGCAACAGAAGTATAACATGCTACACATTAGGTACATGCTATCTAACTAAACAAGCTGCTTTGTCAACAAACAAGCTGCCTTTAAAATAGGAAGCCCCTGATCTTTAATACAGTGTATTTAATATTCTACCAAAACTAAACAATAAAATTCCAGTACATAATGCTAAGTGATATATTTTATTTAAAATATTTAAAAGTGCTCTGTACACATCAATTAATTGGTTGCCTTTGCCACTATCCACCACTACCATCACAGATATGACACTATGTGGACAGTGTGCAAAATCTAGGAGGCAATGTACATTAATCTATACAGTGTTCATCAGAGATATGCTACAAATGTACATCTTTTCTGAACAGATTTGATTGGAGTACTGTATAACAGCGCAATCACTGTCCACAGAATTAAGGCAAAGTGGTCTCCCCGAATGGAACGACAAATACACATCTCACACAACTTTGGTATATTCTAGGTAGAAAAAATATCCTCGTTTCACATTTTTTTACACCTTTTATTTTTATTTTTTTTAAAAAACTGAATTCTACCACCAACACCCGAAACTAACGAAAAAAGAGCACGTGGTCCGCTGCTGTGGGTAAGAACTACTGCAGAGGCCCGTGCGTTCGTACACTAGTATTTTTTTAAACCCTTGTCCTAAGAAGTCATCGCCGTACGCGAGCCTGAATGAGGGATGCTCCCAGGCGTTCCTCACGAGCAGGCGATGCTCTCCAGGTGCTGCTCCGCCTCCGCGGCCATGGCGGCGGCCTGGAGCTGCTCCGTCTCGCTGGGCCCGGCGCCGCCGGCGACCTGCTTGCGCTCGCTGTGCATGTTGTTCTCGTGCCGCTTCAGGTCCGAGGCCTTGGCGAAGGCCTTGGTGCAGGAGCCGCAGACGAAGGGCTTCTCCCCCCGGTGGCGCCGCTCGTGGTCCTTCAGGTGCGACTTGTGCTTGAAGGCCTTGTCGCACATCTGGCACCCGAAGGGCCGCTCGTTGCTGTGCACCCGCTCGTGCTTCTTGAGATCGGGGGCGCGGATGAAGGACTTGCCGCACACGTCGCAGCGGTACGGTTTGTAGCCCGTGTGGATCTTCAGGTGCTCCTTCAGGTGGGCCTGGGTGGTGAAGGCCTTGGTGCACATCTCGCAGATGAAGGGCCGGTCCGCGGAATGCAGCTTCTCGTGTTTCCTCAAGCGGTTTTCGTCGATGAAGGTCTTCCCGCACACCTGGCAGGCCAGCTGCTCCCGGTGCCCGTACAGCAGGTACTCGAATTTCATGTCCCCCGCCGCCGTCGTCCAGCCGGGCTGCTGCTCGTCTTTCACCTCGCTGATGCTGTCGGCGAAGCTGAGCGCCTGGGGGGTCTGAGAGCCCATGTCCTTGGGCTCGCCGTCCATGGCCTCCACTTCCTGATCGTAGCAGCTCACCTTGTGAACGTCCTCGCTCCCGAGCTCCTTGAGAATCGCCTCCTGCACCCGCAGGGCACTGGTGGGCGACTTTTCGATCTCGGGGTTGGGGGGAGCCTCATCCCCGACGTCATCCGAAGGGCTCTCGTCCTGATCCCCGAGCACCTCCACGTCGTCGTCCTGGCCCTCCTGCGCCTCCGCCGTCGGCAGCGAGATTTTGACGATGTCGTAATTAAATTTGGCTTTCCTGTGGTCGCTCTTTTCCTCGGGGGGAGAGACGTCCCGTTTTTGGGAGCACAGTTTATCTAGAAACCTTATGCCAAGGATCTGACCAGAGGACATCATCAGATTTACGTCTTCTTTCTTGACTGAAATTTTGGCGGTGTACATGTAATTCAGCACCTCCTCAAAGATGTCTGACCGGAGGAAGTCAATCTCTATTACAGAGGAGTTGTCCACCTCGTGCTTTTTAAACAGCTTTTTGAAGTAGTTACTGCAAGCTGCCAGAACGCAGCGGTGGGCTCTGAATTTGACATCTTCCACAACCACTGCTATGTCACAGTACTCGCCTTCCAATCTCTGCTCATTCAGTATCTTCAGAAAGACTGTTTTGTGTTCATCGTCAACATACTTCACCGTTTCTGACATGGTTCCCCGTGATCCTGCAGATTCACAAAATAGGTTTAAGAAACACTGCACGTATAAACGCCGTCACCATGTGCCCTGAGTATTTAAAATGAACTGTGGTGATCAAAGATATTGGTTTCTGCCACAAAACTCTTCAGCAAGAGAAAGTGTTGTCACTAAGGAAGCTTTAGCTCTCCAAGCTTTCTTGGTCTCAATTCCTGGAGTGTCTAGTCCAATGTTTGTTTCAATCTAGGCAGTGAAGTAAACCATTAACTAATTATACCACAATACATATATATCATAATCTCCTACATATACAGCTTTTTAAAGTTTTCTTGCCATTGATTAACACAATGGCCCACAACTGCAAAACACAACAACAAAAATGAGTGCACACACAAGCAAAAAACGACAATACAAAAATGGGTGCACCATTAAAACTGTGTCCAAAATGGAAACAGGTTCTCACAATGGACATGACACCTGTTGTTAGGTGAGAGGGCAGCGCTGAGTGGAGTGCGCGTTTTGAGTTCTCGATTAGATGTTTTTGTGAGTTTTCTAAAATCTTAAGAACACCAAGACAGTATTTTTGTGTACTCTTTTCTGTTTGTGCACCCATTTTTTGTTTTTATGTTTTGCTCTTCTGGGCCAAAACTGATGACTCAAATGTCTCACTTCATTGAAGCAACAGTTGCCCTTAAATCCCTCAAAGCTTCAATTGAAGGATTACTAATGTGTGGCTTAAATTAAATAATTATAGAGTTATTTAAACTGGTGTAGAACAAAATACAAAGGACTAGACTCCCCAAGCACTGAGTGTAAGGTCCTTGATCTGTCCAGTCCTGGAGGGTCAATGTGTTTAAGGTTTCCCAGGTCTCTCTAAAGCAGCAGCGTCTTAAGAACTAAGTGTTAAATTAGTCCAGTTAAGCCAAAAACAAGCTGATTAAGTGTAAGAGTGGGCTTGGACTGAAAAACTTGAGACATTCCAGCGCTCCCAAACCAACTAGAACTGGACAGGCCTGATCTTGAACATCAGCCAGTTAAAACACCTCTAAAAAAAGCAATAGATCATAATACACACATAAACGGATACCCTCATGGAGACAAAAGCACCCTTAATGTGAAACTTACACACTTACCGAGGGTATCCTACAGTAATACTATATTAAAGTGCATTTTCCTGACGTTTTTTTTTTAACGTCTGCGGTAATACACATTTACTGCAGAGATTTATTTTTAACTTTATCATTTCAGGCCGACGGTGTCAGAATTTCTGCCCCCCCATTTAGTGAATATCTGCTGCCTACAACACTTCCACGCTTCTGCAGTGAACAATCTGGTTAAAGGACGTAAAAACTGATGATGATGATGATGATGATGATGATTATTATTACTATCGGTGTGCATTGCCCGCCGTTTACAAGCGTTAAGCGTCCTGCAGCCACACAGCAAGCGTGCTCCCGTGCCCGCCGTTCAGTCAGTTCGCCTTTGCCGGAGACGCAGCAGACCGGCGAGGAGCGACACCCTGCGCGCAGCCATGCTGCTCTGAGGGCGACTGCGGCTTCCCGGGGCCACTCGCGCGCATCGTGCACACCGACGCGCACGCCTAACCGCCGGCCGCCGGGACGCGCGTCCAGCCCGCCCGCCCGCCCGTCACGGTCCTGTCGTACGAGGAGGGACAAAACAGCCACGGCTGGCCGTGTAACTCCCGTTTCAGGAGACAGAAAAAAAAAAAGAGGAATAAAAGAAGGCGAACTAGGTGTACTGATCTGTATTCAAGTTTAAAATGCCGAGAAGAAACGGGAACCCGAGGGAACAATTGCTGGGGACGGAGCCGTGTGGATGGCGGAGGGTGGCGGTGTCAATTTATTTCGCCATCGCTTCCCCCCCCCCACAGACTTTAACAACCGAAACGTTTATAAAATAGTCATCGGGCCCGCTGCAACGTTCTTTCTCTCTCTCTTTTTTTATTTAACTGCGGCGGCTGTTCCGGAGAAGAGCAACAACAACAACAACAACAATAACTGCTGCTCTCTGCGCGTCCTCCCGTCTGTTCGCCCGTCCCCGCCGTGTTCGCTTTAACAACAACAAAAAAGGGGGGGGGGGGGGGCAGCTGAACGTCTTTTATTTATTACCGTGAATTCGACTTTCAGCCGTCTAAAAATGAAAAACGCGCGGGGTTGTTTTTGTTTTTTTAAATATATTCTTGAAATGAGAGAGGGGGGGGGGTAAAAACCCGACGGCAGGTCTGCCGGGGGCCGCGCACACACTCGCTCGCAGCCTTGACTAGCACCCGCTTTCGGCGGCACAATGCCCGAGCAGCCATGAGCACTCCCGCCGCGGCGGCGGCCGCCGAGCTCGCCTGCCCGCTGCCGTCGTGAGCGCGCAGGCATCTCACGCCGCTCCAGCAGGGATCCACTTGAGGAATCCCGCGGCTCTCCTCCGCGTCGCCCCCTTCTTTCCCCACCCCCTCTCCCGGCCCCGGGAACAAAAAACAAAAAAAATCAAAACAAAATAGAAATGATAATCATAGTAATGACGAAGATTGAAAATGCGCTTACCTGGTTTTAAATTATTGTGTCTGGGTTTGTGTTGTTTTTTTGGGAGGGAGGAAAGGGAGGGGGGGGGGGGTTACAACGAAAGTAAGGGGTCCAACGTCACCCAGGCAGTAATGAATAATACTTTGTGCGGTACTGACCCGAGGACGAGCACTGGCGGAAGGACGCGCTGCGCAGGCACGGAACTGCCGGCCGCTCCGATTGTGCGCATACACCCCGCCAGCGCACGCAGCGCACACGGGCGGGCGTGCTCGGGGCCGTTACGCAAGTAGCGTGAGCTGGCTCGGGGAAGCCAGCCCGCCCGACCAATAGCGGCTCCGAGAAACGGCCCCTTCTTACGCAAATGGCTTTTGGTGTGTGTGTGTGCGCCGAGCTCGCCGGAGCGCGAACCCCAGCGGTAACCGGGAGCAGAGAGCTGGGGCGCGAATATGGCGGTGACGAGCAGGAGACGGGAGCGCCCCCGGGCCTCTGTCTTGTACCAAAAACACACACACAGACAGACACACGTTGGGGTTTTTTTTTGTAGCATTTCCAAAGGTTTTGACTTAAGATGAGTGTCATTCGGAGCCGGACCAACGTGAACGATTAAAAATGTTTGAAGTGCTCGGTCAAGGTTTAACTTGTTTTGGAAATGAGCCTAAACAATTACATAAAATAATGACGCTTAGTTGAAGAGATTTTCCCATAAATTCAAAATTATTGGAGCGGAAATAACGATAAACGTCTCACCTTTTTTTCTCCGACGATTCCGTATTAAAATCTTACGGAAAATGTAAAAAAAAAATCCATTTATATCCCTGGCGCAATCGCTGGGGATTTTAACAAGTGAAAGTAAGTTCAGGCAAAAGTGCGTATCTCCTATCATTCCTACTGCTGCATAATAAAATGATAGGGAATTGGGAAATATTTTATTTGACATGCTACTATATATAGTTATTTAAAAAAACAACTTACTCACAAATGAATACGTACTATTTTTTATTAGGGAGTAATAAAACTAAAAGCTACGAAGAAATTAAACTTTTGAGAGAGATTTTCTAGTATGTTAAAGTTGCATCTATTTTAATAGCTGTGTGGTAACACAGAATGGGTATTGTTTCACTAAATAAAGCAGTGGGAAAATGGTCTGTCTGGTTATTGCTCAGCTTAGGTTTAAACGAATAAGCTTGCATAAAATGGGTCTATTGTAACCGAGAACCGGGACCAGATTTTTAAATAAAAACTTTTATATTTGTTATGTTTAAGAGAAATCATACTCTATCATATGATAGATTTATGCCTTCAAAATTAAATACACGTGACAATACAGATTTGTACGCAGATTTTAACGAGGCATTTTTCTTTTTGCTGACAAAGTCATTGCTTCCGGATCTCTTTCTGCCATTTTCTTTAGAAACTGCAAACAAATTACCGTGAAAAACCTCATAAAAACAAGTATACAAGTATGATCTGCAAATTCATTGAACTCGACATGCCTTTAAGACAAAGATTCAAATCGAGTTGAAAGACAGATGTTTTCCACAATTAATAAAACTCACCAAAATACTTGTCAGAACCATTTTATTCCTGAAGCTCTTCGTTTTTCCTGGTTGCTATTTGTTTGTTTATATGAAAAGATTTGTCTTGAATTTGGAAATCCATAATTTAAAGACATTTACAGTAAATGCCCTTGGAAGCTGGAGGTATTGTAAAAAAAAAACTAAACATTTAATGACAAGCAATCACATCAGATCTGTGAATCCTAAACATGCTGTCATAGTGACAGAGCTACTGTTTGTTTCCACTGAGCAGTTAATATGACAGTTTGGAAATCCATATTTAAATCAAAAGCAAACACATAGTAATAAGCAGGAAGCAACATTATTAGTTCAAGCCACACAGCAAACGAGATCAAAATGGGCCCTGGGATTAAGAGAAAATAAGCTGTTCTGATTCCACTAATGAAATTGCTCTGGGAGACCAGCACATTTGAGGTACAAACTGGTGTGAATGTGATAATTGAATCTGAAGGCCCACTGCAGTTTTTATGTTGGTGTGAACCTGTTGAAGTGTATGTGACATGTACCCTCAGCTCTCAATTTTATTCTGTAACACACAATACTACATGAGGAACTGAGATATGAGCTATTTAAGCAGCAGCTGTATCACCCTGCAGCTCACAACTGGCAGCCCACTGGAGCTCAGTAGGTGTGAGCCTGGTCAGTACCTGGATGGGAGACCTCCTGGGAAAAACTAAGGTTGCTGCTGGAAGAGGTGTTAGTGGGACCAGTAGGGTGCTCACCTGGTGTCTGTGGGTCCTAATGCCCCAGTATAGTGATAGGAACACTCTACTATAAAAAGGTGCCATCCTTCAGATAAGATGCAAAACTGAGCTCCTTACTCTCAGTTGTCATTAAAATCCCAGGGTGTTTCCTGGTGTCCTGGCCAAATTTCCCTCTGTCCTCTACTAATCACGGCCTCCTAATAATCCCCATCTTTTTCTTAGCTCTTACCTTTTGCTTCTATTCACATCTAGTCGTGTTCTTTCTGTACAATGAGATTTTGTGATTTCTAGACACTGAATGCTTCCAATATGCCATTATTTCCTGGTTTCCTTCTGGCAAGAGTGAAGACATTTGTCACAGTTTGTGGTTTTAGAATTTTGCTGTCTCCTACCCTTTTGTCACATTTCTTCAATTTCTGCCTGGAAACTTGTGTCCTGAAAGCAGTCTGTTTTCTGTTTTCTTTAACACTTTTAAATTGTTCTAGGGTCGTCCTCAGCAATCACACAAATGTGTTTTGCACATCGTTTAGCAAGTCACAAAAAAAAAGGGTTTTCTTCAGTCTGTGGAGTAGGAGTGGGCCTTGCTGTCAGAAACTTGACAGAGACTGGAATCAGGGTACCGGTGAGTGAAAAATCAACCTACTAGGAACTACATGTAAATGGGTATCTTTTCCCATCCTAGTCACATGGCTTAGGAGAGCCACGCTTATGTTCTTAAAATATACAGGGTCTTGTAAAAGTATTCAAACTCCACCAGTGGTGATGTCCAATTTTGTGAAATTACAAAATGATGCACTCACAAAGGACATTCACCTTCTTATTTTTAAGCCACACTATTGATGAAACAACAACAACAACAATAATTATAATACCTACAATTGCCTACACTTATATAGCTCTTTTCTGGACACTCCACTCAAAGCGCTTTATAGGTAATGGGGATCCCCTCCACCATCAGTCAGAGTGCGCTGGTTCACTCACAGCACATGGGCTGTCAGTGGGGAGGAGTGAGGAATGTAGTTTTGAGCTTTAACCTGTGATTTTTCTCTATGTTGCCGAGTGTTTTGCTCCACCCGTTTGCTCTGAGATTTGAAATGAGTTTTTATTTCCATGGCACTGAACTCTGCACCTCTTTCAAAGACACCATTGAAGACTCACTGATCAAAGGCACTCAGATCTTTACAGAACAAGTACTCAGCATCTCTTGATCAGTAATAATTTCACAGACATTTAACTGTTTTCCATCTCACGATGACCTTTATGCTTGGCATTTCCAAGATATATTGTGTACTGTATACTGCTTAATCTTGGTTTATAGCTTTTAAACTTGTTAAATTGTTAAACTCCTATCCTTTGACAATTAACAATGTGAAGACTTTTGTGCCATTTTGTTTTTCGTTTAACCATTGTAGAAGTGTTTACATTCTGATTTCGTCTTAGTGGAATCAAAAACGGAAGTTAACATTGGATATATTCATAATCCCATAGCTCATTTTCTATCTTTAAATCTACAGTAGCAAAGAATGGCCACTAGAGGTCATATGAAGCACATGACAGTATGTTAACTACAACTACAGTGTTTTTATATAATAATAATAATAATTGTGTCCCGTTACAATCATATAGCACTTTTCTGTACACTCAACTCAAAGCGCTTTACAGGTAATGGGGATCCCCTCCACCACCGCCAATGTGCAGCCCCAACTGGATGATGCGACGGCAGCCATAGTGCGCCAGAACACTCACCACACATCAGCTATCAGTGGGGAGGAGAACAGAGTAATGAAGGAGGCCATGACTGGTAAGGACCAACGGGAAACTTGGCCAGGACGCCGGGGTTACACCCCTACACACCCCTACTCTTTTTGAGAAACGCCCCGGGATTTTTAATGACCACATAGAGTCAGGACCTCGGTTTTACATCTCATCCGAAGGACGGCATCTGTTTACACTATAGTGTCCCTGTCACTATACTAGGGCATTAGGACCCACACAAACTGCAGGTTGAATGCCTCCTGGTGGCCCCACTAACACCTCTTCCAGCATCAACCTTAGTTTTTCCCAGGAGGTCTCCCATCCAGGTACTGGCCAGGCTCACACCTGCTGAGCTTCAGTGGGTTGCTAGTTGTGAGTTGCAGAGTGATATGGCTACTGGCATATATGAGGAATCATATTGGTCTGTCCGAATTGTGGTACTTTAATTCCTTCCAATTTATATTCTGAAAATGAATGGATTCACAGTTATGACCATACTTGCCATAACACACGTATATTAACCCCGGGAAATGTGGTCTTTTAATAATTCCAAAATAAAGGAAAAAAATCTTCTTTTTGACTTCCTGAAATAATCTTTAATTTTCCATAGAAGCGCATTCTTTTATGTTACAACCAATCTAAATTAAGAAAATGTCAATTTCATTTCTTAATGCTCTCTGATGTGTACGGATTTTAAATTCCTGGTGATTGAACACATCATAAAGAAAAGAACAGATACAACAATTCAGTGTCAAGCTAATACGGACCTGGCCCGGCCGGTGTGAAAAACAAACAGACTAAAAGACTATCTGTCAGGCTGTCTGTTGTATGCAATTTAATTCGTCTAATGACTTTAAATTCGAATACTTCATCGTGCAAGCTATTTCACGTCTTCGTACTGCATTGGCTCAATTTATTGATTTGAAAACTTTTCGTTTACAATTAAAAAATAGAACATGTCGTTTCATCAGGTATCAGGTGCAATAAAATAGATTTCAACGCTAAAACCTCTCGTGCAGTGGGCCTCCGTCCTGATGTCAAGTAACTCTTGTGTACTGGGTAACGCGAGTCGAGAAATGGGAGGGTGTCTGACACAGACCTGGTGTCATTTCCACCCATGTCTGTTCACTTATTAAGAGCAGTTGCCCCAGGAATAGGGGAGGGAAGTTTTAGTTAACTGAGGAAAGACTGTATAGAGGTCTGTGCCCCGAGGCTGCTGGGAATAATACTTTTGAAACGACGGAACGAGCGCAGAAATAAACCTAAACCAGCAAGCAGATCCACTACAGACACCAGGTAGCACTGGAGGTTAAGGGTCCAGGTGGAAAACGGGAAGAAACCGGACTGAGGACAACTGCTCTAGTGTATAGGTATGTAAGAAATTACTGCTGGCTAATTGATGTGGCATTTATTCAGTGTATATAGGATTTAGATGAAATTTATATTATAACCAACTGTTAAGTGTAGTAGATAAGAGCCCCTGAGAAGTGTTTAATATGTACCCCTAACCCTTAACTCTTAAGTATAGTGATAACCCATCCCTGGACCTGGAGGGCCAGTGTGTCTGTAGGTTTTCATTGAAACTCGGCTCTTTATAAGATTAATTACCTTGTTAGTGGCATAATTGCACCTGTTTAAAAGCATTTCCCAGCTCTTCACGTGCTTCAGCTTTAAAGAGAACAAGAGAACCTTGCACCCACACACCAGGCCCCCGGGACCAGAACTGTACAGCCCTGCCTGGACCACAGCAGTTGCCTGTAGCCTCATGCTTAACCCTTTCCCTGCCATTGTGAGAGGTCCCAAAATTAACAGTGCCTGAACGTCAATTCCTATAACGTATCTATGGCAAATCCTAGTTAAATGCCATGAAGGTACAATTATTTATGTCTGGTTTATTGCTCTAATATCATTTCATGTTTAAACGTCTCTGCGATGGACTGGTGTCCTGTCCAGGGTGTATCCTGCCTTGCACCTGTTGCTTGCTGGGATAGGCTCCGGCTCCCCCGTGACCCTGCATCGGAAGAAACAGTTTAAAAACAGAAGGATGGATGGCTGGTGTGAACTTCTTTTTTCATGTTGCCTTTCAGAGACTTATAAATATGCAAATTTCTTGTTCACCAATGCTACTCATTCATTAATTGCATCATAAATGTTGTTTTGTAAAACTATACTTATTTGACAAAGGGAGCCACCTGCTACATTTATTGAACAGGCATCCCAGCAACGGGGAGTTAAGACATCTAGTTCATTCAGTGTGAATGCGTGTTTTATGCATACTGAATTCAACAATGTAGAAGAGAGAACTATATACACTATAGTTCAGGTGGGTAGCTGCATCAGCATGCGTAGGCTGCAAAGGAACAAGTAATAGGCTTATTCCATGCTGAAAAGAGAAGAGGGAAAACACAACGTTTCAGCTGTGAAGCCTTCTTCAGGTGGCACCTGGAATAAACCTATTACTTGTTCTTTTATATACACTCTAGTCAAGGTTGAGAGATTTAATGCAAATAAAAATGAGCAAATCCAACTTAGTGCAAGTTCACAGTGATATACTAACAGCGATCCGTTCAATTTACAAATGGGCCATCTTTTAAAAAAGACATACAGTACTGTATATTTACATACAGTACAGCACCAAAATATTAGCTGAGCAGGGTAAGGAATGAGTTCCACATGGCTTTGAAATATTTAGAGCCTAATCCTATCCTGTTGTTCTCTCATGATTACCTTCTGCTGAGCTGGAGATAAGCATAATGGTGTGTGGGAGTGCAAAGCATTTTATAACTGTACACTGCACCATTCTCCTGAGGGAGACGGTGATGGGGAACTCGTGTCACCCAAGCCAGCCGCATATTGCCTGCCTGGTTCTATATCTTTCATGAAGCTTCTCTAGTGGTCTGATCCTTTTCTCCTGGGACCAAGTCGAGAATTTCCTTAGTCCGATGTACATCCATCCATCTGTGCCCAACCCATCACCTTTTCAGTTTCCAGTCGTGCCACCAGCTCTTGTTCGGTCCCTTACTTGTTTTCTCTGTCCCACTCTGTTGTTCCCATTACTTTCTAGTCATCAGGTATAAAAATGAAGTGCACTATAGAACAAACATGGACGTATTCAGACATTTTCCCTCTAAAGATGCCACATTAAAGTGGTGAATGCACACTGAGTGCTTTGGCTTTTTGCAAAAAAATACCTCAAGTGAGTAGAACTTAAAGTCTTAGCTAGTAATGTTTTTTTCTATACCTGTCACATGATACTTTTTTGTAATAGCAGCATGTGAAAAAGAGCAGTATGTCTCCGAGTCTGGAACTGAATGTTAAAAGCAGAGTGTTACTGCTTCTCTGATGGTGAGATATACAGTACATCTTTATGAAGTGATCTCAAGAGCTGTGTGTTCAGCTGGACAGCTGAACTAGAAGAGTGAGACCACCATGTCCGGAAGAGGGGGTTCCCTATAGGTCAGTCCTGGCTGGTTGCCTGAAGCCTAGCTGCTTCAGTGAAGTCTGAGTGAGGGGCAGTGCAAGGGTGCTGCTACCACAGCCCAGCAGCCAGGAAGAGGCAGGTTCTGATATACAGTATAATGCTGTGGAAACCAGAGATGCTTTTCAAAGTGACAAAAAAAACCACCTGAACCATTAACGGATGGAAGGGGCCCCTCCAGATTGATAATGGTCATTATTAAGGCGTTAGAGCAGGGTTCCCAATCCCAGTGACCCACACCTGTTGGTTGCTGTTCCAGCCGAGCCCTCAGTTACACAATCGGAGCCTTCATTGGCTCAATAATAATAATAAGAAAAATAAGATTCATTTGAACTGTTTGTTCCTAGCTCTTCAACATGTCTGGAGACTTAACTGCTATTTTGTAAGTGAAATAAAAGCTTAAGCTTGTGACTAGAAACAAAATGCAAATGTTCAACCGAGGCAACTTCTTAGATCAAGTCAGGCCTCAATGATCTGACGAAGGTGTGCTGGAATGAAACCCAGCAGGTGTGTGGATCACCAGGACCAGGACTGGGAACCTCTGCTCTTGAGTCACATGGATGCTAATTAAGTTCTAAGCATTTAGGAAAAAATGCGACATGATAACAGGATAACTGAAGCAACTGTCAGTTCTGTAATGTCAAGTAATGTTGTTGGCACAACTAATGCATGGTTAAATATTATGCACTTAACATGGATAGCCTATAGTATTTTTGGGGTGATTTTATTTCATAAATAAAATGTAGCTACTTAATTTGTTTTTTTTAACTCTCATTACTTCCTAAGGCAGTGAGTACAAATTTAAATTATTTAATTCCACTGCCTTTTGCATGAGCCAGCAGGTACATCAAGAACCTGGATAATTATTCTTTTTATTTTCTATAGTTTATTTAAAAAAAACAAAGCAGCATTGCCTCATTTCTATGCAATAAGCATTTTCCAATACTTAGTTTGATTGATTGAGTTACTTAAGCCAGTGTCCATAACATGACTGTGGAAGGCGATAAGTTCTATAATGTGCTCCAATGCAACCAGAGTGAGAGCAACTGAAGCAACTGTCACCATGTACTCAAACTGTACGGGGGGGGTAGAAAAAACTGTTATTCTCTGTACAAAGCAAAATCCTCTTATAAAAACTAACCAGAAGCATTCAACTTTGGGTTTGAGTATTTTATCTTTGATCTCAGCCACAGTTGACCAGTCGTGACGTGAACATGCAGACTGTATTTCTGGAAATGTTTCCAGCAGTGGATGCATAAGCAAGATGGATCCATGCAAAAACAGCGAGTCCTTCTGTGACACGGCGAAGATGCTGCACTGAACGCCTCCAGCCGTTACCAATGACCGCTTCTCAACCCCTTTTCACTTCCCAAACACTGGGGTTTCTGGCGCTCAGTCCGCCAGTCCCCGAGGAGTCTGTGGCGGTACTGGGGCTCCATGGCAACACGGCGTCGGTAGCTCCCGTACAGAGCGCGAGGCGCTGTGAGCGCAGCTCCTCTCCCCGGAGCAGAGGCAGCCCAGAGCACGATACCTTACCCTACCAGTCTGTTTAGCCTTTACATTTAATTTAGCAAAATTAATCTGAATCACCTCCGTATACCTTTCTTTGTTTCTTTTTAGAAATGTTGGCCTTTACTCTAGTTTTGTAAGCTATGGAACAACTTACTGGAGACATATCGAGCATTGTAGGAGAAACACAAATACACACCTTTTTTTCTATGCTATTGTACAAAATACTTTATGAAACAACTGAAATCTTTAATGTGATTTTAACAACAGAGGACTTGAACACCAATCTAAAGAACCCTAATGTTTACATAAGAACATAAGAAGGACCTAAACTGAGACCGTTTTTTTGTTACCACGTTTAAAGAGGACACTCAAAAATAACTTTTGGCATGTTCTAAAATCGGACTCATTTGTCTGCATCACTTTAAAGCTTTAGATCAGCATACCTAGAAAGAAAAAGATGTGATGCACTCTAAATATTGTCTGTAGTGAGACAAAGGAAAACCATGTAAGGTGTTTCTCGGTGTATTTTATTAAGAAGAAAACACAAATTCTTTGAAATGTATTTACCACTTTTATTTCACTAATGCGGAAACACACATTCAACATGTATCATATTGCAGCTGATGACAGGATGGGGACAGAATATCCTTCATGTAGATCATTAGATACCATGAACACTAATGCAGATTCAGAACTGGCTGGAAGGTCCCGTCTGTACAGTTTAAGGCTTGGCTGTGTCACTACGAAGTGAATGTCAAGTGAATTCTGGGACTCCACAGCTATTGTCTTTGACTTGACAGGTGATGATAAACAAAATCGATATACAGTCTCAAGTAAACATACTCGTAATGTAAGCTATGTTACACAGTCTGTTCTTCCTGCAGCACAATCTTATTCAGAGATTATCTTTCTTTCTCTAATACAGAAATATTCTAGATTGAGCCTTCACAGCTTAGAATGGAATTTAGTGGAAAAAAATTCTATGATTTAAGTAAAAATGACTAACTCATGATCTAAGAATAGTATCTTTCTGCCTAAGAAGCACATGTATGTACCATATTATGTCCTTTACAATGTTAAGGTTCACTGTTGTTTAGCAGGCAATATTAGGAAAATCAGATAGAATCCAGTTACAAGGTTCAAGGTGTTGAGAGTAAACAGATATGAGCTCAGTAATGTTGTTGGCACATCTAATGCATGGTTAAATATTATGCACTTAACACGTATAGCCTATAGTATTTTTGGGGTGATTTTGTTTCATAAATAAAATGTAGCTACTTAAATTATTTTTTTTTTATCTCATTACTTCCTAAGGCAGTGAGTAAAAATTTTAATTATTTAATTCCACTGCCTTTTGCATGACCGTGCAGGTACAGTATATTAAGAACCTGGATAATTATTCTTTTTATTTTCTACAGTTTATTTTTTTTTAAAAAACCAATGCAGCATTGCTTCATTTCCATGCAGTATGGATTTTCCAATACTTAATTTGATTGATTGAGTTATGTTAGCCAGTGTCCATAACATGACTGTGGAAGGTGATTAGTTCTATAATGTGCTCCAATGCAACGAGAGTGAGTATTGGCTTGTGAAGTCAAAGCCGACTCCACACAGGCATCCTTTATTCCTAATGATGTGAAAACATTTCCTCTGAAGTGTAGGCTTTAATCCTAAAAACGAAGAGAAAGGAACAAGTAAATACAAGTGGAACTAATAGCGTTCAATCCAAACCAGTGGCAAATATCTTGTGGGAATCAAAGCATCTAATTTCACGCATTAAAAATCAATTAAGTACGTATTAGTTACAGACCTGTCGGTATCATTATTTGCATGATGTAATAATTTAATTAATTTATATTGGGGTGCTATTAAATTACAGTGCAACACGTTTAAGGACAGCTGTCACAGTTTCTCAAAACTTGGCTTCATAAGATCCACATGTTTAAAGGAGTATAAAAGTCAAGTATCTATAATTTTGCTTTTCTTTTAATTCATATTAGCAGCTTTGGTCACTACGCCTAGCCCTCACCAAAGTCTGTATAAAGGCTAGGGGAAACCCAAGTTCAGATTTTGGGAAAAGTCATGTGTTCAGTTAAGGGAAAGCAGTACAGAGAAGAAACATCTACAATACAAAAGAGCCTGAGTTTTGGCCCCAGTAGATCATTTTGAGTCATCACTATTGTTACTAGATCAATAGTATTAACGTCGGGTGATGAGATTAGTGGAGTACCTCAGTACCTAGTGTACAATCTTGGTCGCCACATTATAGAAAATATATTGCTGCTGTTGCATCAGTCCAGAAAAGAGCGATCAAGTAAATCCCAGGGATACGCCTTACACTAAAACTAAATGAATTGAAACCCTTTCAGATGTAAACAGAGAAGGGGACCCGATTCAAGAATTGCAAGGGAACTTGATATCCTCATAGGCACTGAAAATTTAAATCCAGCAGATTTGATTTCAAAATGAAAAGTAAAAACTGAACCAAAACGCTCAAAAGGAGACTACATGGAAGTGCATTTCATAGGAAATACAGTACAGAACAGGAGATCCTTTACCCAAAGGGTGAAGATTGGCCTCTTTTCAAGAAATGTCTGAATGAGATGCTTTGGTTCAACTAGTTACTATGAAATAAGATAGATGGGTCAAATAGCCTAACATTTGTAACCTTTCTTGTATTCTTATTTCATGGTCTTTCCAGATAATTACTATATTTATCATCATGTTTGTGTTCTTGCTACGGTTTCTCTTTATAGTCATTTAGCAAAATTTCAGGTACTTTAGTTAGACATTCCTAGCAACATGTGGGTACATAATAGGGTTACAAACTGCAATAGCTGTCCTTTAACACCTCTACTGACCTATCCTGTTTTTGGACTAATATGCATAGAGAATGCTAACAAGTATTAGTTTTTACAAAAAATGATCTCACACTACACATTACTCACACAGCCAAGGAAACTAACCAAAAAACAGATTTATGGATCTGAAAGTGTTCTGGGATAAAATCTCTGACATGCACAGTTATAGAATTTGGAAACTGTCTGAAGCATAAACACAATTTAGGTTCTTTAGATAACAACACAAATTATAAATGTGTTGTTAACTGTCTTACAAAACCACCCAAATGTTTTAGAGGTTTAAAAGAAAGCAGTTTCTGCTTTCCATTTTCTTCATTTTCACGTTTTTTATTGTATTTGTTTGGTTAACTTTACTTTTTATCAATAAAATTTACGTAAAGTGCAACTTGAAAATTCTCTGGATTGAAAGGCACTTTCTAAAAATAAAAATGATTGATTTGCAGTCACAGTTGTGATCGCTCTTCTGTAATTATTCAGGCCTGATCCTCAGTGGTCCTCTGATGGGGTTAGGTATGCTCTTTCACAAATGATGAGAAACAGCTACATACCCTGTATGACTGTTTGAATACCCAAAAGCTTAACATTTTAAGATCTTACTTTTTTCAAACAGCCAAATTTTTTACACATATAAGCTAATTAAAAAAGCATGCATAATACACTTGCAGAAAATAAAAAGCAACTTGACCAACACACAGTATTTGCCCCTCTTCTGAGCATGCCTCTAATGAGCTGAACTGAATTACAGTAGTACTTATGTACAAAATCACTTTCAAACCAACACAAAGCACAATTTTGCAAAAGCAGAAGGCAAAGTGACACCTTCCTTATTACTTTCAGCAAAATGTTTGCATTTGTTCCTCCAAGAGACATCATGCAGTTAAAACCAAATTAGAACGATTCAAGGCTTCAAAATGTTCTGCTCTGACTTCACATTTGAAGCAAAAATGAGATGCTTTCTTAAACAAAGTTGGTTAGTGCACGTTCAAGTCAATGTCTACAAAGCCTTTATCACAAGAAAGCTGTAAAGAAATCAAATAAAGGTTTGATTAATAAAAGCAAAGACGACTGGCAAAGGTTTGGAGCACAAACATGATGAAACAAAAGCTGCCCCCTGAACACCTCTAACTGGCATAAAGCTCAGCAAAGAAAAGTAAAATAAATGAAATGTATAGTATTTGAATTTTGGAGCAATGCCAATCAATGACTGACCACTTCCAACTGTGATCATTTAGAATGCAATGCAAAGAAGAAACGTTCTTGGATTCTGCTCGAGTTTTGCCAGGAAGAGGTGCTGAGGCCCAAGTCAATGGATGGGAAGTGGCCCTGCTGCATGCTGACCAGTGCTGCATTCCTCTTACCTGCCATCACTCCTCCCCATCCTCTGGCGTGATCTCTGTCTCTTTATGTACCACTACTTTGGTCACTGACATGTCAGGGTGTTGCTCTTTGGCTTCTTTAATTGCCTGAGCCAGGGCCTAGCTCAAGGAGACCATTGGTGGGGAAACAAAGAGGAGGTGGAACGTGCATGATCAGAAGCAGGGTGGAGATTCATGGTCATTTACATCATTTACACATGAGAGTGAAATTAAGACAATTAGCATCTCAACAACCCACAAAAAAAAAGAAAGAATCACCACCTCAAGGAGCATGCGCATTGTAACAAGGGTCTTTCTCGTACCTTCCTTTGTAAGGATTTTCTCAAAACACAAATGATTCGGACGGTGGGGGCAACCGAAACACAACAGCGCTGTGACTGTTAACCCCTACCTGGTCGTGGTCAATATCGGCGTCGCCGGTGATGACGATCCTCTTCTCGATCCTCGTTTCCGAGATGCCGCCCTTCACAGTCTGTAGGGGTTTGCAATAGATAGGACACACTTCTCAAGCGGGGAATCACTGTGGTTTTAGATCCCACACAATACTGCTGGAGTCGGCTACAGCGGTGTGGCGCCATGGATACTCATCTTCCTGTTGGCTTCAGCTGGCAATAACTGAAATGGCTTTGCTTTCTTAAAAATAACTGTGTCAACGTTGGTGCTATTGCAATGGTAATTACATTATTCCTTCAGTTTTTAATAATGTCTTTCACAGTATTTGTAAAGATATTTTTTATTAAATCCTTTTAATCCCAGCAAGAAAAAGCTTATTAAGTGATAACTTAATGTAATATTTCTTTCTGGAAATGACTACAGAGATTCGTGGACTGAAATGCCTTTCAACTCAACAATTTTACAACAGATACTGCAGGGCTTTTAGTGTTTAGATTTTCCAGCTCAAACCCATTTTCTTACCGGAGCTCTTTCTCACCTTTGTGATATGTGTAGTAGTGGTAGTGCTTGTGGTCTCTGAAGTGATGGTCTGGGCACTCATCAACACCCCAGGCTCAGCATCGCCCGCAGTGTCTCCCTGAACAGACCAATGCAACACACAGACTGTCACCAGACCAGTGGCTTTTCAAACCTTTACCCAAAATATCCAACAAAACCGGCTGCAGCTCTAGACTCCACCCTTTACCCCCACCCTGCTGCAAGACACAGCTCTAATCAGACTGCAACAGTGCACGATGTTCCACACAACACCCCTGCAGCTCTTCTCCCGTCACTGCTCTGAGCCTGATAAAATAATACCAAAAGGTCCTTTTTTTTTTACTGGTTATTTAGATAGAAGAACCTATCCTATAAGAATATCATTTTCGCACAAAAATTCTAGATGATTTTACTGTTAAAACAACAAACACTTCAATCTATAATTTAACAGCAGAAATCAGAAGTGCAACTGCTAATGCCGGCTACATGAATTCAAATACCTAAACAATACCGATTGCACTCGACTGACAGTTCTCTGTCCAAGCAATACCCACCTGGGAGGATTCATATGTAATTGTTTTAGTTTCTGTGTGAATTACGGGCACTTCCTTGGTCGCTATTTCTCCTCTCTCCTCCAGTGTTGTAGCGATAAAGCTGACAGGTTCCGTTTTCACAACCAGTGGCTGTTGGAATCGACAAAGACAACTGTAAATTTCTCTGAGAATTCAGATTTATAGACCTTCACAAACCTAACCACACGGATCCCTGCGATCTGTGGTCAGACTACACTGACAGGACCTCTACGGATGTTCCTGTCTGCTCATTTGCGATGAACATATGCCAGAGCTGCATGGTACAAAACGTTAATGCAGATTACTGCAGTCATAGGCACACGACTCTAAGGATAATGTTCAAATGTAGAGAATTCTTTGCGCTGTAGCCTAATCAAAATGTCACAAGGCGTTTAAAAATGCAGAAACCAAGCACTGCGTGAGACAGTTCTTAATGCAGGACTGTTGCGTTTGCCAAAATTCTGGGTAAGTCTTTTGAAACATTTCCTAAAAAACCCAAAAGCGAAGTGAAATCCTAGAGGACGTGGAAATTTGATGACTTGGATAAGGAGTACCATTACCATAGCTATTCTTACACTTGTTTGCCTGCACCACACCCCCCGAGCACTGGATCACCGCCGTCACGCCCCCCTGTCTGTCAACCTGTCCTGATCCTCTATGTCTCTTCGCTGTTGTCCTTTTCCACTTTCTTCCAGATGATACTGTCTGCATAGGGTCCTGAACTATGCTTCACCGGCTCCCGTTACAGGATCATTATGCTATTCTCTTTAAGGTACAGTAAGGTTTCAATATTGGCGGAGCACGAGCACCTTCTCCTCTGTCAGTGTCTTTGTCACGGCCTGCTCCTGCTGGAGGAAATCTTGCTTCAGCGCGCTGGAGAAGCTTTCCCTTTCCACCTTCGTCTCTGACGACTGGAAGACACAGGCAAGCAAACGCAGGAGTCACACACAGAGGCCTGCACAGCTACTACAGCCGAGGAAATCCAGGATGGCTGGAAGGGCAGCACTCTAAAGGTGTTCAGCTTGAAGGCTGGCAAGACTAAGGAGATTTGCGCGACAGAGGAAGGTAATCCTCAATCTCATGGAATCGGGAAGAAAGCTGTAATCTTCTAAAGACATTCTGTGCAGCTTCTGATGAACAATTCCAGATTCACTCTGTCCTGTTCATCAGTCTGAGTAAATGTGAAAGATAGTCACTATCCTAGTGAACAACGCACTGCATATTTAAGAGTGTTGATGTGACACACTCACCTTCTAGCCGTGTATTTCCCTTGCACTAAAAATAACTTTTCTTTAGTGAAACCGATTCATGTGTTGAAATATACTGTACCAAACATAAATGTCTTTGTTTTTTTAAAATTTGTTAAATTGTCGTTTTGTTTTCATACTGCTAACATAACCCAGGTATTTTCCAAATTAAGGGAAACCACTGCCACAACAAACAACAAAGATCAAACTGTATTTTTTTTGTATAAATACTGGATATTATCACTTAGCACTCATCACTGTCATCCTAAATAACCAATGTAAGGTATTTCTGAATGTTCTCCACAAAAATACAAATAAAAGTGTCTTGCATTAATTCCAACAAATATAGTGATTAGTTTTTCAGATTAAAGATGAAGTCCCTTAAATACTAGCTGGAATTTAAAAAGGAGAAAAAAAAGAGAAATCCTCTTCAAGGCAAAATGATGCATGCTCATATCAATACATGTACGATATATAAAAAACAAACGTGACAACAGTGGGCTTCAGAGTGTAGCCATACAGTGTGATACTATAAGCTGAATTAACCACCTGAGCCCAACTATGTGAAGCAGAAGTGGCCCATCCCATACTGCTGATTTGATCTCTTGCTGACTCTATTAAAGTGGAGATGTCTTTATCCAAGGGCATTTCACCAGTCTGTTTAGTCTAAGTGGACAAAGAAATGCACAGTCAACACATACAAGAATGAAGACATACACAATAGGACAAAGAGTTCCTCCCATCCACACAAGGTTAAGACAAGATACAGTAAAGGTGTTTTGAGCCTTATTCATAAAAGGAGGTTTACATAGCAACTTGGATAAAAATAAGCTGTTAAACTGGCTGTTTCATCACCCACACTTACTCTTGAAAATGAAATGCAGCCAGTGAATGCTGAGAGATCACTAAAGGAATGCTGCTTTCTTTTATCTCATATTTGTGCTCCTTTAAAAGCCGTGTCAAATGTATGCGACACCTGCTACAGGTTACAAGAGTTCACATTTCACAAATACAAAGAGCTTTCAAACGAAAGTGGGTCCTCTGAAGTGCTTTTAGTCTTATTTTCTTTAAATGTGTACAGCACATTTTTGCATTCCAAGTAGACTGAAAGGATTATGAGGGAATTTTAGGTATCGTACCTAATTTTGTTCCCAATTAGGGTAATTCTATCAGTACACATATAAGACAGCCATCTTTTAACGGTCAGAAAAAATAACTCTGGTTATTCTTTCTTGGCATCAGCAGCAACTTACTTGATGAACATTATTGTCAGCATTGCCTCTCACTGTCCTCTATTTCACATGATCTACAGGCAATGTGGAGATTTTTTAGTCAAGTCCATCCTCACGGTTTATTGTTCATTTACAAAAAAGCTAGAACACCGTCTCTTATGAATATGGCCCACGGAAATTCAGAGCAAGGAAAAGCAGCAAGAGAAATTAGGAAGCACAATGTAGGGTAAAAAAAAACAAGTCTGAAGCAGTGCCAGGTTGTCAGGAGGGCGTGTCACTTCTGGAGAGCAAACAAACGAGTTTCGTATGCATAGCAGCCTGTGCAGCAGAGACGCCTGCACCCGCAGAAACATCGGAAAGATCGACATGAAGGGGGGATGGCTTGTGCCTTGGGAGATCATGTTCAGCTTTAAAGCGGCCAAATGATGCCAGATACCAAAGGTGAGTGGGTTCTGTCAAAATACAAAAGCAAAGCTGCCGTGGGGCATCTCAAGCAATCGGAACTGGTCGCCAAATGCAAAGTGTTGGCTTAAGACTCATGCTGCAGATCTTAAATGGGGGAGGCTCGGGGGCAAGGTGGGTAAGACGGCGATTCAGATCAGCAGTCAAGCCAGCAGTTACCACCGTTCTTGAAGCAGATGAAGACTCTGTGACATAGCGAGCAGTAGCGACAGTAAACTGTTTTTCTCCCGGAGCCTTCCACCGACCCAGGGTTTTGTCGGTCGGCATAACGTCCTCCATCACGAGGACCGTTCCAACGGGCTGCTGGCCACCTCCCATCTCATGACTCCGCCCCTCGAACCCGCCTTTCCTCCCACTCACTTTAAAGGCATCTGAGCCCAAGGCCGTCTCCGCTTCCTGGATTACGAGAAGCGTCCCCTTGTCTCCTGTCAAAGGCTTGTCCTCAACAGAGGGCTCCAGAATCTCGTACTCTGCCGACACGGGAATTATCTTAACTGCGGGGGAAGATCGCTCCGCCTTTCTCTTCGGGTCCTGGGAGGTGAACTGAACGGATTTGTCACTGTCTTTGGCCCGCGTTGTCATTGTCACAATTTTCCCAGACGTGGTGTCATAGGATTTTCCCAAGGTGTAAGTCTTCTGTTTCATCTCTTCTTCCTTAGACCTCATGTCACTCCGGAGGTCCTCGAGTGTTTTGAACTCACCAGCGCTCGTTTCCCCAGGCAACGTACTGGTCACTGCCATTACTTTATAGGTCACAATGTTTTTCTTTTCACCTGCAGCTACTTTAGGAGGCATTTTGTCTACAATAACCCACTCATCAGAATCCTATATGTGGGACATAAACATTGCATTAGCCAGTTACCCTAATCCGAGCAGTATTTCTGATGCAGGCACAACATCAAAAAGGAAATTCCATGGAAAAATGCAGCAACAGAATTTGTTCAAGGAAAAACATGCAGCTGCTTGTGATCAGACTGGCCAAAATTACCTCTTTGTTTTTGTTTACAGACATCCTACATTAAAGGTTTCTGAAGACAGTATAGCAGGCAGTCACACTGTCTGTCTCAAAACTACAGTAAGAAAACTGTATTTAATCCCCTTACCAAGTGAACTTGGTAATAATAATAAATAATAAATTACATTATTCTAGCATTTGGTTGAGCTATCAGTATCAATATATTTGCTCTAATATGAAGGAAAGGAAAAGAAACCTCAAGGGATGATGGAATAGTTTTCAGCATCTTAATATGGCGAGAAGAGGAGACGACAGAGCCAGAAGTCAAGGCCTCTCGGACAGTCTTGTCCTCTGGCTGGTGTGTGAAAATAGCATGGTCAGTACAGCCGAAACTCAAGAGAGGTTAGTAAACTGTGCTCCTTCTTGACCAATGGATGCAAAAACTAACTGACCAATGTATGCATTCACCTTAACTGATTTAATTTACGATTGCAGGAGACCTAATGAACACTAAGACCTCTGAAAGCTCACTGGTACAGTTAAAAGGTGTCACTATGGAGTCAACTGTGAATTTTGCATTACATTTGTCAATATCTTCTTTCGTGGCTTTCTTTCCAAAAAAAGACCAGAGAGATATAAGCTTGTTAACAGTTTTCTCTGGCAGTCAATTTTTTTGCAGCCATACTGATGCTTAAGATATTAAGTATTACTCTGAACTAATCCATTTATGAAACAATTGCACTAATCTGTCTTGAACTCACCTTTAATTTGTTACTTGCATAACAAGACAATAATTGGGGGATGTTTTCCTACTCGGTAATGAAAGACATAAACTACATAGTCTTTTAGCTGCTCACTTTGCCATTTCAAGTCTCCGATAAAACAAAGTAGAAACGTTCGCAGAGAAATTTTTTGACAAACTGATCTTCAGAAAACTATTACACTTTCAGCAGTTGTTTTGCCCCGTCTCCTAGTCCGCTCTAAAGCACTTTTAACTGATCTCTGACTCAATTTCTGTCCCTTGAGGTGCCAAATACAGCAGACCATGTGAAAGTAGCAGGAGTACTACATCCATTATGCACCAGCGGATAACCCATTTGAAGAAACACGTATAAAACACACCAAGCAGACGACAAATATTATTGAAGAAATGTCCTTTTAGTCCACTTTCATATGAAGATGTGGTGCCCTGTGCTTGTGAAGTGTATCTTAGTCATTAAAATGGATGTTTACTATAACAAGCCATATAAAAACGTCCTACTGTACCTTGGACGAGCTTTCCAAGAGACTGTACTGGACGGCATGGAGTTCGCCCACCTTTGATTTTACTTCTTCTTTGGTCTATGGAAGAAAAAGGAAACCATAAAAACGACATTCTGTTACAATCATAACAACCGGGCCTTCCAAAAATTAAGGTTCAAATTCCAGTTAAGGTTCAAATATATAGTTTTAGAATCCCCATCCAAAATTGCAGAAACAAATGCAGTCTATGACTGGGTGTGATGTTCAACCCATACTCTATTTTTCACTTAAATGTAAAAGGTAACAAATCTAAGGAAACTATCTGGTCCAAATATATTGCATATATACAGTAAATGAACACTGAGAAAAATATGAACACAGTGCTGGGCTTACTGTTAGTAATATGAATAGTATGAGGAGGCTCATACTGTACTCCACATGGTTTTCGAAATGCCCACAGCCCAATTTCATCCCAATCCTTACCTTCCCTTGAGCGTGAGCTCAATATCAGTGTATATGGCTTAACTGACTCCACGAGTTTTAAATAGAGGATCGCTCATCAGGAAACGAAAGGACGAAACATCAGCGAAACAAGGACACGGGGTCACCATTAGAAACTAAAAGGGAACTTATGTAGGACGGAACAGGAAGAGTTCTGGGTGTTTTGGAACAGGCTTTCCAGCCAGCCACTGAAGCCCAGACTGTGGGCTCTTAAGAAATGGCTGGGAAGAAACTGATTCCCCGAGCTACTCAACTACCGTATGAACAAAATCGACTGAATGGCCTTGTTTTGCACATACTGTACACCTTCTCCTGCTCTTATGGCTGTGATGTGGGGAGTGTTTGGCAAGGGAATTTGAAGGAAATATGCTGTAAAGGTGCTCAAGTCAACCACATCACTGAGAGAGTATTCACTGGATCGGTTTAATGCCACAGAGAACATACACATCACATGGGATCTTCAGCGTTTGGCAGTACTTTTTGTTAAATCTAGGATGATAAAAGTTCAATTCTGAAGAGGCTTGTTAAAAGGATTCTGTTGATTAATGATTAATGCCAAGGACTTTTATTACTTGCAGTTAAAAAAGTAAACAAAATATACACTCATATGACATTTGCAGTATAAATGAATAAAAACGCTCAAAACAGAAAATAATTAAATCTTGAAATGCTGTAACTATGAGTATGAGCAACACATTTAAAGAGCTCATGGAAAAATGATGTGAACTGAGCACACGTACACGGACAGTTTTGTGTATTACAACATTACACTGAAATTGCTAAATTTAACAATATATAACTGCTGATATACCAATTAATAGTATTTAAAAATCTAATTGTTTAGTTTCTTCTTATAGGATTGCATGTTTTGTTTCAGATTTGCTATTTACACATTTAAAAGCCCATAATACATTATTTAAACAACAGAATAGTGCTTATGAAGTTTACATGAAGTGCCATATGCTAAAAACCACATTAGTTTGGAATACTAAAAAATACTAAAAGCAAATGGAAAAACATGACAAAAACCAATTAAGTCTATATAAACATTGATTGAAACTTCACAATTATCAGATTGATACTGAATGATCTCACTACATTTGCTGCAAAATAACTGGTAATTTAAGATTTGTCACTTGAGATAGGTTCATATTATGTACAGTTGTGTGAAAAGTGAAGGCACCCCTGGTCAAATTGTATATTTCAGTGAATCGTTAAGTGGTACAAATTTAAACATGACATTCTTCTGCGAATGTTAATGCACAATTAATATTTATTTACAGTTCTGTAGATATAAATAATAAAATATTGAATATGACACATGCAAATGTTTGGGCCCCCAGTCAGTACTTAGTAATTCCCCCACCGGCAGGAATCACAGATCCCAAATGTTTCCTGTAGACCGTTTATAATTTTTCCACACTCTTCCATGCAGACATTTTCTAGCTCAGAAATAATCTTATGTCTTCTTGCATGCGTTGTATGTTTGAGATCTCCCCACAGATTTTCAATAAAATTCAAGTCTGGGGACTGTGAAGGCCATTCCAAAACCTTCATCTTTTGTTCTGGTAAGTACTTTATGGTTGATTTTGATGTATGCTTCAGATCATGTGTAGTGCTGAAATATCCAGCTTCAATTTCTTCACTGACTCTGGGAGATGAGCTTCTAGGATTTGTTGAGATTTAGTTGAATCCATTCTTCCTTCCACCTGCACAATACTTCTTGTGCCACTGGCTGCCACACAACCCCAGAGCAAAATAGATCCGCCCCCATTGCTTAACGGCCGACGAGGTCATCTTTTCTTCAAATCCTTCACTTGTTTTTCTCCAAATGTGTCTTCTATGGTTCTGGCCAAAAAGTTCAATGTTCATTTCATCAGTCCACGGCACTTTGTTCCAAAGAGTTTCTGGCTCATCGGGGATTGCACACTTCATAAATGGAGTTTTGTGATAAGATCTTAGGAAAGGTTTCCTTCTGACAATGCTCCCATGCAGATCATTTTTGTGTAATCAACTCCGTACAGTAGACCAGTGACAGCTAAACGTTTCTCCAAGTCTTCTGCAGTGATCTGTGGGCTCTGCTTTGCAAATCTGACCAGTTTTAGAGCAGCTCTCTCAGACATTTTTCTGGGTCTTCCAGATCTTGCCTTGACCTCAACAGTTCCCTTCTTAATGATTTTTCTGATAGTTGAAATTGCAAAATGGAAGCATTGAGACCTTTTTATAGCCCTTCCCCTGCTTTGTAAGAGTGAATTATCTTTACTTAAGTCCTCAGTCAGCTGCTTAGAGGAGCCCATGGTTTTTGAAAGCGGGCAAAACAACCATCCCAACCTGAGAGTTTAGAAGGCTCAGAGTATATGTTCAATTAAGGCCTAATGAGTCAACTGAGTTTGGGTGTCTGAAAACACAAATTAAAAAGTAGTAACAAATGAACTGGAAGTGTGCCCAAACTTTTGTACACATTCATTTATTTTGTTCAATCTGTTAAAATCAGCAAATAAATGCTAACTGCAGGTTTGCAAAATTTGCAAAAAGATGTCATGTTTACGTTTGTACCACACAGAGGTATGTCAAGTTCTTTTCACTTAGAGATTCACTGAAACAATTTGCCTAAACTTTTGCACACAACTGTATTATATAGTACTCATTAAATTAATACTGTAGTAAACCCTCTATGTAACAGACTTTGCTTTAATGGACTTCAGATTTAACAGACAAAACCTGCTAAAGAATGCTGTCTATAACATCAGAACTTTCGGAGTTTCCTCCTCTATGATGGGGGTAATGCAAAAATAATAAAACAAATAAAAAATAAATACTACACATGTTTAAAATTCAGGATTAGCAAAGGTTCCCTGTTGGGATAGATCACCTGCTTACGATGGGTGTTGATTGTGTTCCATATGCTTTAGCAAATTCTATACAGTATATTTGCAATGTGAAAAAAGCACGTCTAATTATGACCAAAAACACTTTTTCTTGACTGTGTTGATTGTAATTGTAAAAAAAAAAATCCAGATAGCACATACTTATATGAGATATATACAGTATATCTCATATAATTTTTGGCTGAAAAAATTGACATTTGTCCATAACGGATACCCATTCCACCCTATCAGTCTGTTCAACCAAGGTTTTACTGGAATATCTTCCAATCTGTCTAATACGTTTCATCTCAGAAAGTATTCATTCTAGCCTTAAAAAATGTTTAGACTTTTTCCTCAACATTCAGAGAACACACACTGCACTGCTGTTCCTGGTACCCCTGTTTCTTGTGTTGGCTCAAATTGCAGGTTTTTCCTTTTCTGGGACTTTAAGTGATCAACACTGAATCACCACATGTTATGAACCCCAGAACAGTTTTGACCATTTCTGTTCAGGATACTGGAGTACTGAATGACCCTTTGCAGCACTGTTATTTCTAGGTCAAGATTTTGATAAGGAAGTTCACAGGTGCTGTGGCTGGCCTGCAGGGGAGCAAAAAAAAGTGCGTCTTCATGTGCATGTTTACTCTGCTAGTACTTTTCTGTGATTGAATTCCTTGAGTTTCTACAATTGCCAAAGTGATGGATTCAGAAGTTCTTATACATATACAGTACATACACCCATAGATATGTACTGAAGTCTTACTGATAATGAATATAAAAAGTACAAGAATGTAATCTAGCAACCAGAATGTTTTATGTTGCTTGTGCATGCATCTCTCCCTGTCAAAAGGTTACAAGACACATGGGACACTAGAAATTCCATTGCGTATCCTAAAGTTTCCCCAAATATTTAATCAGTAAATTGGATTCGTCATCATTAAATTGGTAGCACACATTTCTGTTCATCATCAACAAGGCACCATAATCGTCTTGCTTTTTACAAAAAATCGCCAAGATACTTGAACAGAGAACAAAAAACAGGTTCAAGGCATTTTAAGTTAGATAAATGTTTGTACTCTATAACAAAACTGTACAATTTGCAAAACAGAAGCACAGGAGTCTCACAATGCTTGGGAAACTTGCAACTTAGGAGATTCCCAATGAAGATTTAACTCTAACAAAGGTGAATTACAATATGCACAACATGTCTTGTTAATCATTTGAGACTGTTTAAAGGTTAATTCTGACATGTTTAAGCTTTGATTAAGCTTTTTCTCTACAGAAGTGGTTCTCAATCACTGGTCCTGGAGTAGCCCCATCTCTGCTATATTTTGTTGCAACTGGACCCTTAAACACCAGTGCTGTAACTGGAGTCTGTAGTGGTCTGCTTGCCATTTTCTTCTGCACTTAGTACTTGGTTAGACCAAGTTAAAGTGCATTTCCAAACCTTTAACATACTAAATGTTATGTGTTCCGTTCATAACTAGCCAATTAAAGTATTGATTACTTATTTCTGGATAAACATGTGTCAATGTTAACAATTGATCAATTAGGTGATCAATTGATGATGAACCAACAGGTGGGAATGACCATGTTTCAGACACACCCACACAAAACTGACGTCTGCGTTTTCTCTTCTGCCTCAGTCCAAATTATTTCAGCACAGGGTTATTACCAATAACTGTCTTAGCATTAGTAAACACCATAATCATCAGGCTTTAAATAGAAAAATGACAAATTAGCTTGGGCTCAGCTAGAGAAAACACTAGAAGACACAGGCATCCTCCAGGACCAGGGCTGAGAACTGGTGTTTGACTATCTGTATTCTCAAAAGAACGAGTGTGCTAGCTGTGAAAACCAGTCTACACACAGATATTAGGGGGCACAAAACCAGATTCTTTTTCACAGTGCCAGAATTTAGATCTAAACTCTCATCATTACATGTTCTGATGAGTTTATTTGTGCAAAGCAGTTTTAACACTGTAATGGTTTTACACTGAACAAAAAACAGGACCACTCAAGAAGAATTTGCAGTCATATACAGTAACTACATCTGAAAAGATACTCTCTGTAGCCAATTCTAACAGACTGCTTTATAGTTCAGGAAGTCTCTCCTGGGAAATACAGCTGACAATGTGTTCAAATAGAGGTCCTTCATATGGCGAGAAAACACAGGGATTTTGATCTCTCATACCCCCTTGATAACTGCACTCCTTGATACCTGGAATGCTCTGTCACAGAAACATGCTTTTATCATGTGGTAGTGGGAACTATTATTTAACAACAACAACAATAATAATGATGCATTTACTGTATACAGTACTTTCAAGCCAAAGGAGTAGCACAATTCACTACTGACATGCTGCTGTGTGATGAGCTGCAGGCAACCCCATTACACAGCAGTTGATGCAGAAACGAGAGAAGCTGCCTCACCAGCTGAATTACTGGGGAGCTACAGGCAGGACACATCCAAAGTTGTTGGGTCAACACCCCTGCTCTTTATCAACCAAGTATGCAAGACCTTGGCTCTACACCTCATCCGAAGCACGATAAGAAGAGTCTCTGGTCACCATACTGAGTTACTGGTTTTTAAGGTCTGGTTCAGCAGGGAAGAGCGCCGTGTACTGGTCCACCACACCCACTTACAGCAACAACCTGGTTTTCTTTGGATAACTTCCCTTCCCAATACTGAGCTGCTTAGCCTTGCTTTTTTATGAGATGTGACAAGAGCGGGTTACAAGGTGGTAACTTTGCTGCTTTTCAATGGGAATTTTTGCTCTGCGCTGCATAACCAAACAGGACTGAGACTTACTTCCTCAGGCACAAGGGGTTCAATCATTGGAGCATCTTCCACCCTTGGGGAAGTCCGGACTGGAGATGTTGACAGCCTCTTCTCCCACTCAGTAAGTCCTGCACTGTCCGAAGTCGTTTCCAAAAAGGTGCGTTTCAATTCACTGATGTTAGTTTGATGTTTCACAAGCTCTTCTTGAGCCGTAATTGTTTCCTGATAAATTATAAAATTGCAGGAAGGTGAAGATGAAAAATTTCCCTAACCTGCATTTTAAAGATAAATCTTGAATTTAAACAGCCAATGCTGAGCTTCTTCAAGAAGAACAACAAATTGCTCATCGTATCCCAGTTTATTACATGATAAATTGACCAAATAGTGCTTCTGTAAGTATTTTTCGGGTTCCTACTCTGGACACAGTCCCAATTCTCTGAAGCTCTGCATTAGCAGTCCACTCTTGAGTGCCACACACCAAGCTGAACACACGTGCTAAAACATTCACCCCAACACGATACCCAGACCGAAGCTGCTAACAGTTAAGTGTCTCAAAACAAATTTTAAAGTGTCAGTAAATCAACAGTGACAGGACTATACTCTGTGCAGTCAAATGAACACAGTGAAGGGATAGGGGGAAGTCTTAACTTTGTTAGTAAGGGGGATATCCAGCCCGAGCCCAACTGCAAAAAAAAAGAGTGCCCTCCAAGCATCGCAGTTTTAAGTCTGTATTTCGACTCCTACAAAAGCCTGCATGCAATTTCCTTTCACCACATACCAACCTCCAACATCAGATTACTATGTTTGACAAATACATTTTCCCCTTTTATTCGTCCTATGAAACTATTCTGGAAAAAAACAAAGAGATATTAATTTGAAAGAATCCAGAGGACAGTTTGGTTCTCTAACTCCTAGCTGATTGACCTGGGAATCGTCTGGGAAGCAGCACCTTTACTGAAGTGCTTGGAACATCCCCCTGAGAAATGCGATGATCGACAGATCAGTTAAACAGCTCTTGAACAGAGCCGGAGGCGGTTATCGAGTGCTCTTCACTTCTGTTTTAACCAAGATTTTAGGTCACGATCTTCCAGAAACAGGCAAAATACGACAGAACGGCACTATTTTATTTGGTAATGCCACCAAATGTAGCATGCTTATTTTATACTGTGGAAACGCATACGCCTTACCTTGAAAAAAATATTATATAAAGAAGTGCAATCGTTTTACTTTCTTTTGAACAGACTACCTGAATGAAAAGCACTGCATTAAAGGTGCGCTTTACCAATTTACTGTATTAGCCCTTTAGACTCAGTCAACTGCTTCTCAGTTGAAGTGTTTTTGACAATCGGCTTAGAGCCCTGCCGAAGTGAGATGTGACCTTGGGTACCTGCGGCTTTATTTCAGATTCTTCCTCTTGGTCCGACTGGCAGCAATAAGGAGGATTGAAAAAGGAAAAGCTTTATTAAAACACAGTCAAGGTTAATGCGCCATTAGCACAAATATAAGACTCTGCGGAAAAACATATGAATTCCTGCTGGAAGGTGGGGTTAAATGAGCACATCTGCAAATGTCATGACGGTAACACCCAAGTACTAATCTTCAAGTTGTCAATCATAAACTCCAAAGCATACCAGCCCAGCACATCATAGTAGAAATAAAGCAAGCTATTCAATGACACTGAATGACACTGTTATAGGTGTATCTGAAATCTGTCTATTTTAAAAATGACAGGCTCTTGTCTCAGTCATGAGCAAAAGGAACATTTCTTTTGGCTCTTCCTAATTATTTTTCTGCTAGGCAACAATCCTGATGAAGTTAAAAAAATTGATACTCAAGTAAAAAATAAACATTAATAATACCAACAAAGATAACTTTAACATCCTGTCATTGGAGGGCTTTTGCGTTGAACATGCATCTACAGTATAAAAACAGATGGCAAAATCGCAACAGAAAACGTTCCTCGATTCTAGGACTGCAGCATGCAGTTTCCAATTACACCTTCATATACAAAAAATACCTTGAATTTTGATATTGTACTGTATAAAATTGAGAAATATTTTACATAGTTTAAATATGTATTGAAAATACTGGTCAACGGCAATTTATCACCGTGCTGAAAAGCAAGAGATGCTACTGAATATGCATGGTAAGTGAATAAGCACAAAAGCACTGTTCCAATCAGACATTTCTTGCTACTTAAAGGGTAACTCTGTGGTTAAATTATATTATTAAGTCCTACAGAGAAGCTCAACCGTTCGTATTTAATTAATAGAAATTAATAAAGCTGCACTGGCCAACACCTGATTTATCCTTTTAAGTTACTTGTGTGTAGTAAGCCTAATATTAAACTTAATTTAGACGTGACCTATACATCATACATGGTCTGATAAATATTCAAACACTGTGTTCCACATTATAGAACTTGGGTAATGAATAATGTAGGGTCATCGCTGACATGAAGAAGTTCAGGAGGACTCCTGAATCCTGAATCCTGAAGCCACTTTGGTTACTGTGAATGCCTGCCAGGATTCCTGTACCGTCCATTCTCAACAAATGGGAATCACAGCAAGCTTCTCTCCCTGTCTGTGTGTCTGTGTCTCATGGAGAGCAAGCTGGGCTATGCGAAAAGAAATTCCTAATGCAAGAAATTGTATATGGCCAATAAAGTGATCTTATCTCTCTCTCTCTCTCATACATCCTCAACAGCAGGACAGGCAGAAGACGAATCCCCCTGGACTATCTCAATGGGTATTCGTGCAGATGAAGGAAATAGCAGAGTATGACCTCTTATTCTATCGATGTACATACCACCGGCTCAAAGACATTTCTTGTGAAGATATGTAGAAGCTTGTGTGCAACAGTTTTATCAATGGTTTTTATTGTCTTCTTCAGCTCACAGGAGTTGCACAGTGATGTTGTGAGGCGCCTATTTGACATGGACACAGCTGTTACAAGGACATCCTCAATTAAGAGTTGGAGCACAAGTACTCAGAAATTCGAACTGTGTCTTAACCAGCTTTTCCACAAGCTAGGAAAAGTGACCTCAACACAGTCTGCCTCATCAGTGTTGACTGCAGTGCTGCATTCAGAAGGAAGATCACAAAGGAGCATTAAAGTTCAGGATCAAGTTCTTAATACTGTCCAAGCAATGACCAGTCAGAATGCAACAATTCATTTGTGACCTGAGAACTCCAGAGACATGACAGTGACATTACTGTAATGAGTGACACCTGAAGAGCTGGAGAAGAGTAGCTCGAAAAACTGAGTTGTCCATTCTTTCTTCCGGGAGGGAAAAATCAGAGGAAGAACATCAACTTCATGGAGATGGATTTGCCAGTTTGAATGAAATCAACAATTCTTTGCAAGCATCAATAAAGCAATCCATGACTCTTCGTTTCAAAGCAGCAGGGAGCAAACACACCAAGGTGATTTCTAGAATCTAGAATAGACGACAAAACTACAAGATTTCTTATGCTTTGCTTTACCAAATTCTTGAAGGAGAAGACTTTAGAGCCTGAGTTAGTAGAGATGGTAGCCCTTACCATTGGCAAGGACGAAGTTGTAAATATCAACCACAACTACTAGAAAATCAGGCACAAAATATCCATAGTCCAAACACTGGCAACTCACGGAGTATGACTGTCCATGACCAGAATCCCAAAGATGTCCTCATTACCAGAGCAATGACAGGAATGCACAACTGCTAGGCTGACTGAACCGTCTTAGAGTTCAATTACGACTGTAAAACCGGAACCAAAACCACCAGCAAAAGCAGCAATGAACACACAAAATCATTGTTAAAGCAAGAGACCGAAGCAAAAGAAAAGACTTATTGCATTATGAATCCATTATAAAATACATTATGAAGGAGCACTTAAGCTTCAATCAATAACAGAGGAAGACCACATGATGAATATCACCCATGCCTGCAAAAAGACACTTGGATTTGATTTAAGTAAACACCAGGGCTGATCTCACAAATATGTGCTTGTGAGATCAAGGATTTCACTGATCACAAGCACACAGCTTTGAGTGTAGTGTACAGTGTCCCAGATCCCAAACAGAAGAAACGGACCCACCAACAATCAAGGCAGAGGCTCATAAGAGGACTTGTGACAGTCAGGTCATTTTAACATTTTGAAGATAACAAAATGCTTGTCTCTGGTAATGTGAACACTGCAATATCCTCCTGAAGTATGAGTGTCCTACAAAATTCATTAGCATCCTTTACCTGCTTGTTACACCATGTAATTATCCTCATTAAGGAATTACAGATGCCTTTGAAGACCAGAAAGGACCGTCATTGCTCATATATTACCTGAGGCAAAGGAGAAGATGGGCCTTACACTTCACATTCAGAAGACCAAAGCCTTCAAATCTTCAAGCTCCACCCATTCACCACTACCAGCCCCAGCAACACCAGGAAGCAGGAGTTTGAAGATCACAAAATTTAAAATCGAACCCAAACTAATGGGTCTTCTGTACTGTCATCACTCCTACCTTACTGTAACAGGGCTGAGACGTGAACCACCAGAAGAAGACATTTAAAAGAACAGAAGAAATGTCATCAGTGCCGTTTTAAGACCGTTTAACATATTAAGTGGGATGACGGGTGCATCAACACCAATGTCGTTTTCCAACCTGGTACCATGAGCATTTAAGCCGTGAGTCTCCACCACCACCTCCTTCGGGTTGGTCATGTTGTACAGATGTAAGATTTCAGCCTCCCAGATCAGGTAATCGCACCAGAGAAGGACAGAAGAAGCATACCAAAGATGGTAAAAGCAAACTTGAAGAAATGCGAAAATCAATATCAGCTTCTACAGGTTTTGGCCTTTGACCGAACCAAATGGAAGAAGAATATCTAGGAAGGAACCCAGCATTTTGACACCCAAAGGTGTGAGATTTAGGAGACAAAGTGAGAGCACTGAAGAGATCTCATCATGACTAAAATGACCTGTACATGGTCAAACATTTCCAGAAACAACATGTGCTCAACCTACCAAAGCAGTATGTGATGCACACATGGTTTATCAGTCACCTATGGGTACATAGAAGACAATCATGCTCAGCCACAAGGCACAGGCAAAGAGATGTATCACTGTAGAACAATGTTAACAACACTAAACATATCACGTCTTTAATGACGCAACATTCAGTCTTTGTGAACTCGGAGGTAGGACACTGGTTAGACAGCCAGCCATTGAATGATTTTAGGATACAAAGAGAGAGGGCACTGATGAATAAATTTATATAATTAGAAAAAAAACAATGTTTGCATGAGCATAGAAAGTACTATATCCTTCTTGGAAGTAGTTGTTTTTTTTACCAAAGCACTGCACTAATGTAAAGTTTCACGATAAAAGAAAAACGATCTAGAATGGATTATGCATTTAACGAGATATAACCATTCAGTACTGTGTTCGATTTTGCCATCCCACTCAACACAGAAATCTAGGTGTTGTTGAAAGAAACAGAAATGGGGAAGTCAATGAGGAAAAGGAACTGAAGGTTATTTTTTGAAAAATGTCTTAATTCCCAAGACTTTATGACCACAATTTGAACTACCGTTTGCTGTTTTTATTTAAAAAAAAACAAGTTCTCCACACAGGACTGCTCAATGGAGAAGCATCTTGTAAGTTGCAGACAGCTCAGCTACAGAAAGTACTGCACATAATTTTTCCATTTACTGAAGACTCGCACACTTTTCAGACCACACCCGACTTGATCTTAAGCATTTGGGGTTTCGCGGTGGCTCTGAGGCTAAGGATCTGTGCCTGTGGCTGGAAGGTTGCTGGTTCGTATCCCGCGGCCGGCAGAGGAATCCTACTCCGTTGGGGTCCTGAACAAGGCCCTTAACCCCAACTGCTCCAGGGGTGCTGTATAAATGGCTGACCCTGCACTTTGACCCCGAGCTTCTCTCTCTGTCTGTGTGTCTCATGGAGAGCAAGCTGGGGTATGCAAAAAGACGAATTCCTAATGCAAGAAATTGTATATGGCTAATAAAGAGATCTTATCTTATTTTCTTAGTTGTGTTAATGTATTTTTCTTTAAGATGTCAGTAGATAATAATACAGCCATTTATGCGACATACTACAATTTAAAAAAGTAGATCTGAACCCTTCTCTACACTCAACGTCTCGTCTCCTACATCAACTTCACTTCTCTAAGGTCTCACAGCAGCCCCAAGCTGATGACTGTACAAACCTCTGTGGCCGTTGTTTCCCCGTCAGCAGCAGTGTCCGTCTGCTCGCTGTCGGTCTATTTTGTTACAAGCGTATCCAGGGTCCAAATGGAAAGCAGGAAGAGAAAGACCCATCTCATCAGTGGTTCCGATATTTTTTTCCTCATGGAGTACAATTATATGCACTTACGTACATAGATGGGACTGTGGTTATGCATTTGGTTTAAGCAAGAAGTGCTCTTTTAAGCAGTAACAAAAAAAAAAACAAGCAAGCTAGATTTTGTCATTAGAACAGACTCAGAGGAAGTTTAAACCTCATGGCAAACACACATTGTTTTAATTAACACACACAAATCACGTTTATCTCAAAGATTCGATCTAAAAGCCAAACCATAAACAATTTCTTCTCTGGACTTTATTTGGAAAGCCAGGTGTCCACGTCAATTTTTTTTTAAAATCCCACGTCCAATTCTTGAGCAATTACAAATTTGGTGTCTTAAAAAGCAGCCAAAAACAGTGGTCCAACCCCAGTTTTAACCTTACTTCAGTTATACAAAATACAGTTGCTGCTAAACCACTGTTAAGAATTAATGGAAGTTGACAACTTTAAGCTACTATAACAGTCACCTGACTTTCAGGTCCTCCTCTGTCCCACCCATAAACAGTATTAACTACAAGTGTAGCAGTCTTTCTGCATTAGAATGTCTGATTCTACATTTTGCTCTTTTCTAAAAAGCAAGTGCATGCAGATTACACACTGATCTCAGTTTGTTCTTGGAAAGGAAGATAGCTATTGAAAGCTTAAATAAAAGAAATCATAGGCATCTTTCAGTCCATTCAGCTGATAATGTACTGTATGAAATGAAGATAGTTTATCTGCAGAAAGAGGATTTGTACAGTTCTTATATTTAATTGAAAGGACCATCTGTGTCTTTGGTGAGCTCTGGCAGACGTTGTTGCAAGGGATTTTTGCTTGGCCTTTTTTGTCTTTTTGAATCACCAGCCAATGTGATAGCTAGCCAAACATAATTCTTAGTTTATTTGTATTATAATGCTTCTGGCAAAACTCAATGCAGAGAAACTCCTACATAAGTTATAATGGTCTCTGTATTCCTTTTCATGCACTTATGCTGTTTTTTTAAAACAGTCAATGCCACTAAACCTTAGAGTTCTAATATTAAATTAAAATGGGTTAGGCACAAAATAAATCTTAAATTGAAAAAGTATGTCTCTTAACCTTTTTTCAAAATATGAAAGTGTAAAATACTACTGAAATACAGAGGTTAATACCTACATTGTCAAAGGCTAAATACCTACAATATTATTAAATAACATGAATTATGGGGTTATTTGTGAGCATTTTATTTCTTTACTGTGCATTAAAAACATCAAGATAAAATTATCACAATCTAGGTTTGTCTTGTAACACCTCCAATATTATGTGAATATAAATTCTTCCACTCTAAAGAGGGTTGATAAAAATGATGTACAACCATATGTCACTTTTCTAAGCAGCCTTGTGCTCTGCTAAAAAGCATGTAATTAATGGAAAGCAAGTTATATTTTACAAGTGTTAAGTGCAAGTGTTAAGACTGAATGCTTGCTACACTTTAAAAGCACACAATCATAACTAAAGTTGTACAACAAATTTGTGCTTTACCATCTTCCTTCAAAACCTTATTAAGTTTGGAAATTTTGGATTTTAGGAGTTCAATGTGTCAAAAGAAGCATTGAGCAATCCAAAAAACCTTACATACAGGTTTTGCTCAAAATACAAAACTCACATGTTTCTGCCCTTCAAATTCTGTTTATCTTCGTGCCTAACCCTTGACATGAAGAGAGCTAGTTATTCACATATGGAGCAACTTAAATGCTGCTTCTAAGCTATCCCTCTAATGAGCAATAGGCAGAAATGAGGTTCTGAAAGTAGGACCACTATGGCAGCAATCTAACACAGATTAGGACTGAAGCACTGAACACGTGAAAAAGGAGTGTGTTCTAGGCCGAGGTACACACCTCTTCCTCTGAACTGTCATTCAGGTCATTGTCAAGTGAGGCACTCAATGAGGCCGCCTTGGGCTCCAGGAAGCAGAGGCACATAGCCAGAGGAAAGGAGAGGGTGAGAGCGTATGGAACAGAGAAGGAGGCCGACAGCAGGAAGAAAAAGATGAACAAGAAGCAGGGGATGAGGGAGGGGGACTGGATAGGCAGGAAGTGTTGTACGCTTTCAGGAAGGAAGTTCATTTCTGAGAGGTCGGGGAAGGAAAGGTAGCCATCGTCATCCAAGAAGGAGGGGAGAGTAGGGAGATGCAAGGAGAATGAAAACAGGGTCCCCCCCTGGCCAGCCCTTTTCTGCGTGTAGCCCGAAACCACCAGGGCCGGCTCCTCCAAAACGCCGGGTTTCCTTTCTAACTCCGGCGGCCCCGGTGGGCTCGAGGCGCCCGTTTTTGCGGGGCTGGCCGACGCCGCTCTTGGGCGAGCGCGCTCCTTGCGTCTCCGGCGGAGCTTTGCGGGCAGGACAGGGGAGGCGGGGAGCAAGGAGTCGATGCGGAAAGGGTCGGGAGCATGGAATGAAGGCGACAGCTGGGGGGGGGAGGGGGCGCACGCACATACAAGTACAGTACAGGATCAAAGAAAGGACAAGAAAAAACTAATTAGTTAAATGGAAACAAGACAGATATCTCAGTTACCATTTACACTATTTTCCCCTTATGTTTCTGTCATAGAAGAGCAAAAGGAAGTTTTTTTTTTTACAATGCACTTGTTTCCTCTTAGACTTAAGAAGCTCATTGGTTTATATTTAAAAAAAACGTGGCAATTTTGAAATGTGTGTTTGATCTGACATTCGAAAAAAACACTTCCTCGGAAATCAAGATCATAGCTAGTTTGCTCTTTTTTAATTTAGCAGTTTGATTCCTCTGATATGACAAAGCACTGACTGCAAGACTACAACAGGCATCAAGTGCAAACTTTAGCTAAGATGTGTTCTGTTAAGTAGAAGCAGATTAGTAACTAAGGTCAGCATCAGCAGCCAAAAGGTTTAATCTTTGGAGGTAATGTAAGAGCATTAAGGCCCTATTAATTACTTAAACACTTTCCCAATTTAAACCTTTTTTTCCTGGAGGCATAGCTGTAAATCAATCCTGAAATCAGATTATCAGAGAAAAAGTCCAATACAATAAAGTCCACATTTCTTAACAATACATAACATTTTTTCCTAACCAAAACATGATAATCATTACTAGAGATTTTCATCTTTTCAAATGCTATTGCTTTTGATGTACACTGCACTTTAATTCTTAAGCTACATCAGTTACTGTACACCACTGTGCAGAACACATGAATGTACATTAGCCTATGTAAACCATTGTGTAAAACTAGATATAAGAACTGACAGCTGCATTTGAATAAATTCTTATTCCTAACAACAAGTTGTTCAGAAGAGGCCCTTCTGTTACATTAAGTATAACACCAATGTTTAACTGGGTTTAACAAAGCTTATTATGCTATCTTCTGGGTTTCAAAGGGTCATTCACACTAATGTAATAAAAAATGCAGCCATTAAAAGAATGTCAGCAATCAGCGTTTGTTTTGTACACCTGCTTTATGGCCACTTTAATACTTCTAAATATCAGCTGTCTCAACATGTATATCAGGTAAAGTTAGTTACACACATTGTAATAGAGAAATGTTGCTTTAACAGTCTAGCATTTGTCTTGTTTTTGCAGACAAAAAGACCTGGATGAACACTATGGGTTCATTTAAAAGGTTCAAATACCCTTTAGAGACCGAATTCATTGTTTCTAAACCTTAATTAACAATCCAATTCAAAAGTGCCCTGGTTTCAGTAAAAAACATAGGGAGAAACTAGGTAATAATAGTATGCTGTTTAAACTCTGTTTAATCACCTCTCTCATCTATTAACCGGGAAATGTAAAAAATGTTTACATCTCAGCCAGGCGGAGATGAAGGTCACTATTTTTATATCCTTCAGTTCACTCTAGGCCTCTGGTTCTAAACCTGAGGTATAAGATAACTCTTTCCGTGCGTGCGAGACAGGCCAGATTTTTTAGAAGAAAGATCATCGATAACACAATTTACTTCAACAGTTTTTGATCAGGGGTGCGAAGACCTATTTCGAGAAGCAAAGGGGACCAGGCTGCAGTAGAGGGTAAGACTCACTGGTCCAGGCAAAGGTGTGAGAGCACTGCAGACTTCTCTTCTCACAGCTCTCAGCTTTCCACGGGGCCTTGCCACCCGCTAAGAAGGTTTTATCGGGGCAGAATTAAGAAGCCTGCCACTTCCTAGAGAAGTGTAACTTGTTAAAAATCAAAAACGATGTCACACTCAAGCGAAAGACATTCCCAGCAACCACACCCATGAACAACAGAGGAATAGAGAGTTCAAAACAAGCCCAAAACTTGTAAGAACATAAACCCTATGTAAGCCCTGATACCACGTTGTACTGAGAAAAGAATTAGCATGCAACCCACACTGCCTTCAGAGACTTAGATCAGTTCCCGAGATTATGCGGGCAAACCTGCACAAGAACACACAACAAGGAACGCAGACCCAGAGTTCCCATCCGGAACAGGAAGTCCACGCAGTATTATTTAACCAGCCGCTGGACATGACCGACTTCAGCAGCTCGACTGTCTCTCAGAATGTACCTTCGCATCATGTCTGATGGGAGTGACAGGAGTGGGCTCTGCCGGCGTCTCCTTGGCCTCCTGCGCCTCCTCCTCCTCCTCCTCCTGCTGCTGCTGCTGCTCCTGCTCTTCCTCGGCCTTCTCCTCCTCCGCCTTCTTCTCAGGGGTGACCGTGGTGATGAGGTCGCCAGTGGCGATGCCCTTAGCCGTCCCGTACTGGGCAGTGCCCACCTCTGAAGCGGACATGGAATTCTTCATGAATATTTCGTGGGTTTCACTCACAGAGGCTAGATTGCAGGGAGATATTCAAACACTGAGACTAATCAGGAGGATTTTTTTCCCCACTGAGATTAAATTGTAAATATTAAGCATTAAAGACAGGAAGAGAAAAATCAAGTTGCATTCATACCATGCCAATAAAAAGGTCAAGGCTTCAAGTTTTTTTTACTATAGCCTTTCAATCCTGAATGTGAAATCAAAGTTATATTCTGAATTCATACAATATACCATTTGCTGTGCTTGTTGTAACAAAGGTCTAACTAGATTCGATTGATTGTCCGTTGTTTCCTGATTAGACACTTAATATTCACTAAAGATTTTAAAAGATTCTAAATCGACACAATCCCTTCATTATTTAGGAGCAAAACCAAGTCATGCAAGGCTCCATGTTCAGTATAAAATAGAGATATTTAGCAACATGATGAATACTACAGACAACACAAAAATCAATGCCAAAAAGACTGAAGCACATTTACAGAAAGAAAGCTGTCTGTGGACTTGCATTGATAGGACTCAAAAGATCTCAATTATTTTGCAATAATGGACAAGTAGTCAGAGTAACTGGATGTTATAATAGTCACATAATATACAGTAGCTACCTGATAAGATTAATTCACTTTGACTACCAGTTTAAATTCAGGCATTTTGTAATCTACTGAGCTAGGAAGATTAACAGAAATTAAATACTACATGAAGAATCCAACATTTTAATATGTTAAACACTGTCAGGTTAACAGAATTTTCTCATTTGTTTCCCTGACAGAATAAAGTTATTGAATCCTCACTGGAATTTGATTACGTTCAGAGAAAACAGCTTCATCCTTTTCATTTGTTTGTGGAAGCTGCACACAATAACAGGATAACACTGAAGCAATTGAAACTGCCAATTGCACAGAATGCATTCCCATTAATTGGTATATAAATGGCCAGTTTTATTCAAAGAAAACTATACTGAACCCTGGAACAACAGTGTTTTGACAGTAACAATTCTACGTGGGAGAGATTTTACTAAGATGCTGAAATATCCAGAGGGCAAAAACAGTACCTAAAAATAAAAAAAAAAATCCCTGATGCTTCATAAGCATACAGAAAGGAATAAAACTGAAAATGTTTCCAGTGGACGTTCCCTGTCTTTCCCTAAAACAGTTTCCAGAAAACCTGCGGAGCTTCATGAAGAGGTCTGGGAGGCGCTGATAAAACACTCTTGTCCTGCTCTAAATGGAAGTGTACCCTGCCCATGATGAAAAAGGTAATGAAGACGGATGATAAAACCGCAGCCTTCTTAAACGGCTGTGAGAGAGAGGTCACCAGGAGCGCAGTGTCCTCTGGCAGCAGCTGCAGCGGCCGGGGATTAAAGCCGTTATTTTCATGTTTAAGGTCAGTCCCACTTACCCCCGTCCAGGCTGCGCGACATGGTGTAGCGCTTGCTGGAAGAGCGCTCGAAGTAGGGAGCGGGCCGGACGATCTGGGAGCTGGCTCTCCGCGTCTGGGCCTGCGTCCGGCCGCTGTAGCGGAACTTGGAGCCCAGCGTGAGGAACTTCTTCGGCGGAGCCTCGGGAGACACCAGCCTTTGGGAGGGAGACGGAGGCGGGTTTAAGCCCCGGCGACGCAAAGCAGCTCAAAACGCTCAAAGGGGCGGGGTGGCAGCGATAAAAAAAAACAAACAAAAATGAAACGCAAACTATACCACACGGCAGTTCGTGAGGGTATCGGGCCACTCGGGCCCATCTGAACCGTGTGCTCAGAAACATCCTTGCAGTGCCACCTTCCAGTGTGCCATCACGTGTACTGACACCACTGACATACCCTGTTCCATCCACACTCTCAGACACGCCAGAAGGTCCCTGGGGAAACATCTTTGGGCCACAAGCAGCACATGGAAAAGCAGCATCATAAATCACTAGGTGGCATTATTCCACATTCCGAATGCCAATCTAAATTGATCCTGAAATAGTCTTGGATTCTCTATCCTGGATTGCTAAATACTGTACAGCTACCTTGAACTATGGCACTTGGCTGTATGCATATCGAACTGTGCATTTGCAGAGTTAATTAGATGGGTTGGTTTTCTCCCACAGTAGGTTAATTGTTTTGTGGGAACTCTGGCCCTGGAGTGCATGTGTGCATGCCTTTGTTTATGCCAGTGTGTGCCCTGTGACGGACTGGCGTTCTGTCCAGGCTGTACCCTGCCTTGCACCCGTGCTTGCAGGGATAGGCTCTGGCTCCCCTGTGACCCAGTACTAGATGAAGCAGTTAGAAAACGGGTAGAAGGATAAGTTGGATAAATAAAAAAAACAGGTTGTTGTTACACACAAAAAATCTTCATCTGGCCCAGGAGACAACACAGCAAAGACTTGATTTTTGGCACTAAGGCACTACAACAATGTTAAGGAGCACACAGTTATTATGCAATACTCTGTTACATTCTGATAAGCAGTTTGGTAGAGTATGTTTCATTTTGTTTTGCACAGATATCCCCTTTCAAAGCAGCTGTCACACACAGACATATGTACATCCATTCATTGATTTATCTTTCATGTAAGACTAATCAGTTTACAATAACGCTATCACTGTAGCATTGTGCTCTATCAAGGATAACTTCAACCCCTGCTTATTCTTGGGCTAGACATTAAAAATAATGGTTTGTCTTTGTGTTCTTATACTTAATTTGCCTTATGCTCAAGGATAACAGATGTCTGCTCAATATTAAGAAAAAATGCCATCTGATTCCAAGATAGCAGTGATCACGTCAGGCATATTTTTCATAATCCTTTAGGAACTGTTGCTATGCATCTAGGCTGCTGTCTTACTAATTAGTAATTTTAAAAAAGATGCCTTGTTGGAGGACAAGCCTGATTATTAATTAATTCTGATCACTGTAGTGCAACTATTATAGAACAGCAGGCTGATAATATGACATTGATCTAACAGTAGGTAGTGTCCCTAAGTGTTGTACAGTATATTCAGAGAACCGTACATTTTACCTTTCTGAAAGCATTAGTAAAATATAGTATTAAGTACAGGTAAAACATGGATAATTTTAGTACACATTTTAACAGTTTAATGCCTCATAACTGTTAGAGCTACTCTGTGTCTTTATGTGTACCAGCGCACCTCAATGTGCCCCTACCTGAAGAATGTATGATGCTCCACACACACCTTCCACAGCCTCTTAGCAGCCCGATGGTTCGGTAATTTAAAGCCAATAGTGCTTTCAAATTGCTCAAACTGGAGAAGAAGCAAGAACAAGGTTTTTCCTCATTAAAAAAAGGTCCAGCTCTCATTTACAAAACATGCTAGGTTAGGAGGACTCTCGATTTTAAGCCATTGTCCCAATTTCGGCTTTGAATTATAAATACAGGATATCTCAGTTTTCCAGTTTCTAGTTTTCACTTCCGCTGACTTCCTGCTTGTCAGATCCCAGAAGGGAACAAAATGAGTCTCCCTGTGCTTGAATGATACCCGAGTGTGTTTTAACAGGGCCTTGAAGAGTCTGGCTGTAGGAGCATGACAAAATGAGGAGGGTTCACTGCTGGAGAGAGTGGTGAAACCTGTTAGCTTTAGGCCAGTGAAAGCGCCCAAAATGAAGGAGAAGGGGCACATTTATTTTATATTTAAAATTACAGATATTACTGAAAACAAAGGTAATGAAACATCAATAATCCAACAGCGCACAGGTACCTTTAAAGAGCTAGTCAATTCTCTTCCTAGCTGTTTTGTAGAGTGCAGGGAGATCAAATACGCTTGAGAAGGCAAGATGTCATACACACCAAAGGCTGTGCCGCCTCAAGAGTCAAGATTTATTTTGACTGCATTTCTTTAAACTGGTGAAAGGGCAAGGCTTTAACCTGAATCATGGACTGAAAAGTGGAGGGCTACTTATAGCATTATAAATATTTTCTGTTATGTGATGCGGAAGTAAAAAATTCAGAGGTTTTTCTTGAACCCCTCGTGTAATCCCAGTTAATGTAGGTGGCATAACTATAGTGCCAGGAAGCAATTTCCAAACCCATTTCCCCTTCTGCGATTTCATAACAGTGTAAAGTGATTATTCACAATTATGTACTTAGTTTTAACACGTAGATTAGCAAAAACAATTCTCAACATCAGTCGCCACGATGCTTAAATTACTATTAGATTAATAATATGAAATAATAATATTACTCATATTTACTCAAGACAGGTATTTTAAATGTACTAAGAATGTAATGTTTGTCATATAATAATCCATGAATCTGTTATCATCAAGGCACAAATGGGCACATTTCTCTTTCGATAAAATTCATGTTTTATCAATAAATTTATATTTGACTTTAGTCTTGTGATCTGTAAAACTAGAGCAAATTTCCGAAAATATTAATGGCATACATCTTTAATTTTGCCTCGTGCTCCTCCTTAAAGGTGGTGGTTCCTACAGGGTGAAGTAATAAGTCCGTGCATAGAACTGTGAAGCCATCTTGTGCTTTAGCACATTATAAAGTAATGCAATACATCAGAGAACCCACAAGGATTAACTTTCCCCCCAATTCCAACACCATTCCTTACCTCCCCAGGCCGGATTTTAATGTAAAAGTTGTTCCTTTTGTAAGAGATCTTGAGGACCTTGGGCCAAGCGAACCGGTTTATTCTCAGCCTGTCTCGGTAGATCAGCAGACCGCTGGCACAAACTCCAAGCATGATGTCCACTCCTTCAGAATCCTGCGCAATTAATGCACCATTAGCACTGAGCGTGGCACTCATTTCTCATCGGCAACCGAAGGCACAGAAAGGGTAAAAAAACAAGTGCTCGGCACCAGGTGTCTTTTTGAGCACGGTAACAATAAAGTTACCAATAGTCAAAGAGCAAATTATCTAGGCCAACATTAAAACAAGAAACCAGGAAAGTTTCCTGCCTTTATTTTTCTAATATGGTGTAAATAATATCAGGCTCAGGTCATATTTTCTTAATATTGTAAAATCAAGGTTTACAGCAGAAAAGAAAAATAAAACCGTGGACAAACTGAGCTCATCTGAATGCACAAAGATCAAATAGTCCTCACTGTGCAATTCATTCATAGGTTCTCTGCAGCTGTTTCACTTCATTTTAAATTGCAACTTCTGTCAAGGATGAATGTAGAACGTGTGCAGAGCAGGAAACTAATGCATGTCAGTGGAAAATAATTTTTAGCAGCTTATGCAATCTTCAGGGATGCCCTGCTACTACCTTAAATTTAATTTGACAACGTTTTCAGCCTACACCTTGTCGATGACACCTTGGTACCTCACAGTTTCACTTTGTAAAAGGTAAAATTCTTGTTGAAATGTTCCTTTGCCTTCGTGGTGTAGTTTTTGCTGGAAGCTGTAGAAATAAACTAGCAGCAGCCATATCACCCTGCAACTCACAGTAGGCAGCCCACTGAAGCTCAGCAGGTGTGAGCCTGGTCAGTACCTGCATGGGAGACCTCCTGGGAAAAACTAAGGTTGCTGCTGGAAGAGGTGTTAGTGGGGCCAGTAGGGGGCGCTCACCCTGCGGTCCATGTGGGTCCTACTGCCCCAGTATAGTGACGGGGACACTATACTGTAAACAGGCGCCGTCTTTCGGATGAGACGTAAAACCGAGGTCCTGACTCTCTGTGGTCATTAAAAATCCCAGGGCGTTTCTCAAAAAGAGTAGGGGTGTAACTCCAGCGTCCTGGCCAAATTTCTCACTGACCTTTACCAATCGTGGCCTCCTAATAATCCCCATCTATGAACTGGTTTCATTACTCTGCTCTCCTCCCCACTGAGAGCTGGTGTGTGGGGAATGTACTGGTGCACTATGGCTGCCGTCGCATCATCCAGGTGGGGCTGCACATTGGTGGAGGGGATCCCCGTTACCTGTAAAGCGCTTTGAGTGGAGTGTCCAGAAAAGCGCTATATAATTGTAAGCAATTATAATAATAATAATAATAATAATTATTATTATTATTATTATTATAAACTGTGGGACCTTCCACTGTATATTTATTCTGAACTCACGTGAAACATCTTTACTGCACATACTGTAGGTGGACTCCATTCAACCAACTGGCACCAGAGCCTATTCAGATGTGTTACAGCAAAGGGGGTGAATACTGATGCAATCATCCATTTTCTGTTTAATATTTATAGTTCATTTAGAACGGTCTGTAGAATTTTGTTTTCACTTTGACATTATAGCGTGGCTTGTATCGATCAATGGCAGAAAAATACCAATTAGATACATTATGATTATATACTGTAACACAATCACATGAGAAAACGTCCAGGGAGAGTGAATACTTCTGACAGCCACTGGATGTGACAAACAGAACCCAACTCAGTTAAGCTGACAGTCCTTGCTGTATCTCATTTTGATCAGAATCTGATCATTTCTGTCTTCTTACCTGCAGCGACGTTGCAAATGAAAAGCAGCAGACAATAACCATTCCTGGCATGACCCAGAAATGCACATTAAAGTCTGCCCTGGGCAGACCAGGGCAAGGGGAGTCTGGCTCAAGCTCTTTGAAACAGGCAAAAGCAGCCTGTATGGTTTGTATGGGAGCACACTCACCCTCAAACCATCCATTTCCAGTGAAGCAGTGATGATTTTTCTAACAGCAAGCCACAATTCCTAATGCCATTTTGCAGCTACCCAGCCACAGGGCTAATGATGAGGTCTAGATCTAAGGTCATGCAGAAGGTATAGATATAGTATATAATGTAGTCTTACCTCCACAGTTGGAGTCAGACACTCAAAGATGCTCCCTATTAACTAGGCCATTTAACAAAAAGAGAAGATACATGCTCATCTAACCAAACTGTTGGATAATTATTTTAAATCCTTATTATGGATGCAAAACATTTTTGTCTGTCTGAGTAAGGCCCATTTACAATACAGTGGTGTTGGTCTGGTTTTCAGCTCTTTTTTGTGTGAATGGGCATCTTCACTTAAAACTCAGCCTGCGTACGTTTAAATCAGTAATATGCAGCTTTGATGTACAACAGCTCAGCAGCTTAATCACATAAATAATAAATGCCTTGTGCATCCAAATGGCACCTGTTGAATGTATATTCATAAGGGCCTAACGCCAAATTTCAATCCACAATTTGAAGCGGTGAACCAAAACTTTTTTTTTAAATCTAATGAGTGAACTCTGATTTGTTTGGAAAACCGATATCTGATGTATTCAGAACATATGTGAAAAGCTACTACAGTTTTCCCTACGTTAACTGGCGACTAGGAAAAATGCTTGATAAATTCTCCCCACAGGTGCTATTTGCTGGCAGAAGGAAGCAAGTCAAATGAGGTCATGTCAGCTTTAACCTTTGATATACTGAATCCTTGCCTACATTTGAGTGCATTAAAACCTGAAACACTAGTGTCAGTTACCTTGGCATGATGGAGATCCACTCCATACATAGACAGCTTTTTGGCATTCTCCAAAAAATGCATCTCTGCTTCAGCAGGAGTCATTCCTCTGGCAGGATTAGAAGAAAATAAACAGGCCCTCATTAGTGTTTATCTCACTCCTATATACCATGGAAAAACTAGCAAAATATCTGGGGTTTTCGTTAGGGCCAAACCTGAAACAGTGTTTGGGTCTGAAAGGAGAACAAAAAGATGATTACTACTCTCTACATCACATTTTCTTTAAGCAAAAATTGAACCCCAAACACTTCACAGTTGAAGAGCTGAAATAAAAACATATGCTTGCACACTGAAATGAAGAATTTAAGTCCCATCTTTGTGCCTTCAATTCTTCAGCATCAAATGACAAATAGTGTGAAATCACAGGGGTAAGAGATCCCAAAGAATTTTTGCGACAATAAAAAATTTTACTGGGATAACTCCATGGTGATCTGTGTTGCAAGAACACCAAAATCAATGTAATCCTCTCAACTTTCAGTTTAGCAACACTTATTCCCTACCTGGGAAATGTCACTCAAATATGCATTCATATGGAATCTATGCTATGCACCGGCCTAAAGTATTGGCAGACATTAACCCTGTGAGCACAGCTGGGCCGAAACTTAAGAAGGCAAACTTGGCCAAATAACAACCTCTCTGATCTAACAGATGCTGTACGGATTCAACAGAAAGGTATTCCTGTGGTTACATGAGTCAGTCTCTCTGCCCATCCACAGCCACTTGCATGCTTGTGTTCAGCTAACAAAGGAGGCTAGAAATTCATTACTGATGCACCATCTGACCCGAGGCCACACATGACTTTCCCTCTTTTCAGTCAGAAGAGCTTTCACAATGATGGTTTGATGTTGCAGCCAAAACATTCAGAAAAATCTCGCAATGGGATTTCTGTTTGTAAAACAAGTATATACAGTATAGAGTTCTTCCCACTTACACCAGCCACAGCTTTTGCAGGCAATGCTGTGAGCTACAGCCTTTTCCCATCATCTTAAGAGTCAATAATAAAGCCATCTTTTACACAATTCTCCACTCTCAAGTCTGATATTTGGACGGGGTTATAGAGTATCTACACAAAGTAGCACTGTCTCCAGCTAGACAGTTAGTTGCACTTTGAAAAGGATCCATTCTGGCTGCATAGAGCTTTGTTCTCAAGTCTTAGGGCAGCAGAAAGGAGGTCCTTCAGCAATGTCACCTAAATTTATTCAGTTAAAATAAACAAAAGCTTTCATACTATTACAAACCATATCTGTGTGTACGAGTCCACGCAGCAGGAGGCAAGCAATACTAGTGCTATCTTAAATCTTGCTGTATGGCTTCCTATTCCCAGGAAATAATACAATTTGACAAAAAAGTTTAAAAATTATACTAACGAATGGATTTGAAACAATAACAAAAAGGTGCACAAACGTGTGTTGAAGAGCACCAAAATGGACACAGTCCCTGAACCCTCCACATGACGTAGGTCACAGAAACGGGAAGGAAATTAAAGCTTCTATTATTCCCATGAAAACACATGGAGATAGGAGTGGCAGGAAGAAGCAGAGGTAAACTACACCTTTTTTATAAGTATGCCGTATAAAATGCAACAGTGGTACCCACGTTTAAAAAAATAAATAAAATCTATCACATTTCTATATAAAATATAGAAATCCAACCTTTTTTAGCTTTTCCTCAGAGTATTATAAAAGGTATCGTGAGCTTGCTTTCCTTGGACCAGACAGAGCTGGACCAATAAAGTACACCTGAACGGGCACAACTCACGACCTGTAAACCACTCTCTCGATATTAATACCAAGCCTCAGATATCCCACAGAGAGCCTGCAAACGCATCGGGGGTAGGACTCACTTGTAGTTTTTGTGCAGATCCATGACCTTCTCCTCGAGCTCCTTGGTCTGGTTGGGGGCGAAGCGGAACTCGCTCACGTACTCGGTGCCGTACTCCTCCGGGTCGTAGTCGCCGAGCTCCGACTGCACGGTGTACGAGCCCAGCAGGGTGTGCGTGGCGAAGGAGCAGGGCAGGCGCCCCGAGACCACGTCGTCCCGCAGCTGCAGGCACAGGTAGTATCTGAAAGGCAGGACATGTTCTGCGCATTAAATGGAGACTCCTGCTCAGACACGATTATCTTAAAGAAAGCATCTGTCAGCAGCACGCATTAAATAAAACGGCATACAGGCACTGCCTGGGTTACAGAACACACAGCGTAAACAAATCCGAACGATTTAAATAACCCAATCTGAGTTTATTTTTAGATACCGTGCATATGTAAGTGAGAAATACAGCAGTGCAATGCTTCATCAAATAAATTTAACCTACACGCTTTTATTTTTATTCCCACAGCCTAATCTATAGTTTAATCCAAGAATGACTTGTTTCATTTTATTGCAGAATACGGTGTATTCTTTACATTATGAAATAGGTTCATGCGAGCTAAGTGCATAGAACAGAATAAACCCACTATCAGAGTATAAAATAGTAAACACGCATATGATTCAAGAATGAAATCCAATTTATAGATCGAAACCAAACCCTTATGTTAGTCAAGGACTGTATACAATCATCTGTCCTCCTGACATAAAAAATAATGGTAATAGAAAACATTCCAGTCGTCTTTCATGTAGAATCAAATATGTTTTTGATTAGAGTGCCGGTAGTTTTGTACATTGCTGAAGAGGTTGTTTTTTTTTTTTGCAGACTGTCTTACCTTGTGATGTCCTCAGAAAGCTGTGAGGGATCTGGGGGGTAAAACTTGACGTTGAAGGCAAAGTTCCAAGGACCACCTGTAAGACAAGACAGCTTTCAGCTCCCAGGAATTCTGTGGTCAGGGAAAGATCAAGTCGAAGACAATTTGCACAAAAACCATCCCTCGGACAACAGTCGAAAGAAGAGTCACTGAATCCGAAGCCTCCGCGTTTGAAATGATCATCGTGGATGTCAAGGGCTGCTTCACTTTCAGTTCTACATTTCTCTGGACCATTCATAGAACTGGAGATGTAGTTTTTAGCAGCATCTTTCACAAAATAAAATGAACTCTTGATCTTTTCTTTGAAAACTGAAACCTACAAACATTTTTGCTAAAGGAGATTTATATACAGTATATAGCTCTGAAAATTATCCAGAAGAATCTGCAAATCCTTGATTTTTTTTACATTAAAAAAGAAGAGAAATATGAACAGCAATTGTATTTTGTGCTAAAATATCTAATTGTCTTTTGAAAAAAATCATTAGAAATTTTGCTCTGCAGCTAAATCTACATCTATGTCCGTACTTTAACGATGGTGCTAAATAATGACAGGTAAATTGCACTGTATTTTTATGTTCATGCCCTTGATAAAAAGTTACAAAAGATAACTAACGAGGAGTCATTTTCCTTTCTTAAAATAGCCAAAAGTCCATCGTCTAATTGACTAAAAGCTGGTATCAGCAACATCCAATCTGTTTTTCTCATTTTGTCAACTCTCAGTGCAGACTTAACAAAATGGGGAATTCCGTTTCCCACATTCAGTGAAAATACTCAATCAATAAAAGAGTTAACAAGCAAGGAGCATTGGTTTATGGAAAAGTACGATCAGTGGTTATGTGCACAAATCAAGGGGTGATGTGCAATTATTTACAGGTGCTTAGGATGACTGTGTGTGAAGGATACTCAGGTTCTTGTGCAGCTGTGTGGATTCCTGGAGCACTGTTGTGTAAGGACTATGTATAGGTTAATGTCTGTTGTTTAATGCTATATCTGTTTTTAATACATAAAATTTAATATTCATATCTGTTTATTGTTTATTTGTACAGCCTGTAAGTTTATGATAAACGTCATGTAAAACAGCTGTTGGATGCAACACAAATTTAAAAGAAATCAGATTGACAAAGTATTATTGGATTGCATCATTTAAAGTTTAAAGGGAAGTTTCAAAGTGTAATGACAACTAAAGAAAAATAGAAAGGAAGCAGATAATGGACTCAGCATGGTCTAAACAGCCTTGTTCATGTCCTGTTCTACCAATCAAGCAAACTTGTAACCATATATGATGAAAACAGACTGAAAGGTGTTTTAAGTTGGTAAATCATCTTATACTTTGAGAAAAACGATCTAAAAAAATCTAAAACGTACATACCATATTAATGTATAAATATACAAACAACGTAAATTGGCTACAGTTGGACTAGTTATACTGAACAAGGTACCAAACTCGGAGCAGTGCTAAATCAACAGCACTGGGGGAGGGCTGGAAAATATTTACATTATGTTAGGGAAGAAGGTGTTAAAACAAAAGTGTAAGAACTTACTTCTTATTTGCTTTTTAATTTCCTTGGCAGGGTCCAACCAATTCTAAAACAAAAATTTAAAACCGAATCATTTCAAAATATACAGGTATCGAACAAAGCAGTCTTTTGCTGAATGTTAATTTTGTCAAGTGTTGAGTGAGCACCTCTAATACAAAATTTAACATTATAAGCATTACAGGGGAAAAAACGGATTAAATTAAATGATAAAAAACAGGAGATTACATTCTCCATAAGATGTACACAAAAACATATCCAGAAAAAAAAAGAGGGTGCACTAATATTGTTCTGCCCACCATGACAGCTTCTTACTGCTGGTGAAAAGCAGGCATTAGTAAACTGAGCAGTAAAGCTGCAGTCTTGTTTCTTCGGAATATCAGCAGGTTAGCAGCATGTTAATGTAACATCTTTGATAATCTATACTTTTAAGCATGAGTTACGAAGAACAGGCAATATAAAAAAGCAGTTTTCAAGCTTGGAACTGGAGAACTTTTTTTTAACTCAGTAAATGTGCATTCCCCATAGCCACTACCAACAAGTATACTTGTATGCTACACCTGCAGCTAGTATAATTATTATTTGTATATAACTTAGTAATTAGTGTAAAATCCCAGTCTAAGCTATGTCCATAATAAACCTTTCTAGCAAACGCCCCTGCTATCTTGCTTATTTTGACTAGAGATGTTATCTGAATGTAGGAACAGATAAACACATGCTATGAAATTTAAAAAAAATAATAATGTATCTTGTAGAACTCGCATAAATCAAAACTAGAGTACACAAAAGACCTCTTAAAGCTTTAATTCATTCCTCTATCTCATGAATGTCAATACACACAGCTGTTTTGAGAATTAGCGGAAAGCTTAGCTGGTTAAGGTAGTAAAAATTTAAAAATATCCAGTTGATTTCTCATTTCCATTATCGCTTTGCAAGAGTAATTTACAGCAGCTGGCAAAATGTGCATTACACACCTTCTGGTTCTCCATGTCTCGGAATGTAATACCAAAGTAGTCCTTTTCCAGGAGGTTGAGCTGTTCACATACTTTGTCAAAAAGCACCTGGCCCTTGGAGCGTTTCTGTAAAGTCGGGAAAAAAAATATTTCAGCACCAACATGTACATAAAGCAAAACCAAACCAACACAGAACGCTTTTATCTCTGCAAAGCCAGAAGGACAACAGTGGAATTGAACCTCTCCCACTTCCTCCAGTCAATCAACACTGTACAATACTATGACGAATCGCAGATCTGTATACAAACCCTCACACACTGTATTCATGCAGTGTATGGGGAGAGCATTTTTATATGAAACGATCCAGCCACAACGTTTTTTCTTTGAAACCCATCACAAGATGCAAAAATCCCCAAGAAAGGTTCCTCGCAGCACACCCTCCCCTCATCCCCTTGTCATCTTTCTCTCTAACCTTGGCTGAAACAGTGCAAATAAAAGACAGGAGGTTTTCTCAAAGCTAGACAAGGCACCAAGCCAATAAACCACCACACTGACATGCAGACTACAAATGCAGAACAAGCACCTTGCCAGACAGTCACAAAATATAGAGCCGGTCACGGTTTCTCAACTCAACTACCATATTCTAGGACAAACATCAGTTCATAAATTTAGAAGGCACGTAACTGTCAATTTAGCACAGTTTCATAAAATAATATGACACCTGAAGAAGGCTCCACGGCTGAAACATTGTGTTTTCTTTCTTCCTTTTTTCAGCATGGAATAAACCTGTTACTTGTTCATAAAATAATTATCTGCTGAGGAGGGGCACCAATACTTAGACCTGTGACAGTGGCTCAGTAGTCTCCCCCAGCTAAAAAAAACAGTTCTAGAGTCAGTCCGGCTGACTAACAATGGGCAATCTGAGGGCGAGGAACATAAAAAGAATGACAAAAATGTAAATTCCAATTTAATAGGGAGCCACAGCAGAAAAGGAACAGTCCAGTTCCCTATTTCCTATTGCAAAAGCCCACTTACAATAAAGCATGGGGAACAGTGGGGCTTGAGCATTCTGAATTACCTGTACGTCTGGAGAAAGCGTTCTATTACGCAAAACTGTTCATCACCACCCTGTGTGGGAGGTGGGCAATGTGACACCCAAGGAGACAGTGACATGGAAATGGTATTTGCTCTCTCTGTAGAAACACACAAGAGAAAGCCATTTCCCTATATCCAGGCAACATGGCAAGCACAGAAGGACTGGGGGATGGGACTGTGCTGCTCAGTCATTAAATCCAGTTCTACCAAAGATGGGAACATCCCCAACACCAAAATGCAAATCCTACCTGTGGTCTTTTGTAAATATATACATACTGTATTATTCATGCAGAATGAACACAAGCACATTACTATCTTCATCTTACCATTTAAAAAGTGCTTCAAGGCTACAGCTGCATATTTATTTAATAACTTTTAAGGCAAGTGTGGATGGGGGTAGTAAAATGGTGAATTCAGGTTGGGTGTTCTTTAATTTTTTCTTCATATTCAGAAACACTTCATACCAAAACGCACAGAACACAACTGATATTTCTAAGAAAAGTCAGTGTGGTGTTTAATGACCCATTACAAAACCCACAAGCAAACATACTTTCAGCACTAGCAAAGAGGTCATGAGACAGGATGTTTCCCTGGGTTAAGTGAGCAATCTTCCTGAAACAAGGTAACCACTTGTTTGGAGAGCAAACATGTTACCATGGTAGATGACAGTCTGCTGCTCAGTCTTGCTTTGATTCAGCACAAGATACTAAGGAAAGGCTGGTTATTGCATCATACCAAAGCTGTTGACAACAGAATAGTGAATAAAAACCTGGAAACCTTTTTGCGACCAGATTATATGCCTTTGAACAGTCAACAGAAATGTCTGACTTGAGGGCCAGTACTTATGGGTGAGCAAAAAGGCAGCAGAAAATCATTTCTGCTTTAAGAACATTAGAACTAAAAAGCATAGAAAGGCACTGAGATTAAGGGAAAAGTGCTGTACTGAAAGAGGATTGTGTGCTTGGGAGTGTGGGGGGGGGGGGGGGGGTTGGGGTCGAATCACGTACCTACAGCAGGGTCATATTATTTTCTTGCTTTCTCTGAATGATAAAACTTGGAAAGCACAAGGGGAAAAAAAACATTCAAGTACAAATTCAAATTGTCAAAACATCTTGCATTGTGCTGCACTGCAAAACACCTTGGTGCACATTTATAAAATAATGCCTTGCATGGCAAGTCCAGCACAAACGGAATTGTTAAATTGTTCAATTCCCTGCGAGATTCTTTCCAGTCTTAAAAGATGTGTGAAAATGAAAAATTCTGAGGTTGCGACTCAGAAGCTGGTGATGTTAATTAAATTAAATACAGACTACAATAAAAACAAGATAAATAACGGGTGTTGAACAATGCAGCTGATGCGAACTTAAAGGCTTGCACACTGTGGGAGATAATATTTGGCATTTGTTTTGTGAGCTGTATGAAGCTATCGGCATACAGATCACAAAGAACACAAAGGAACTCTCAGCTTCATACGGTGCACAAAACACTCTAACGTTACTGTGTCCCATGTGTAAGATTTTAATGCTGAAAAGAAATACTGTAGGTGTACATACAGTAGTTCCCTTTAAATTGATTCAATAGGAACAAACTTAATATAACTGACAAATGTACAGTTTTAAAAATGTTTTCTGCTTAAAAATTCAATAAAATGTTACACAGTGATCTTATCACATCTTGTGAGACTGATCCACAAGTAATATTTGACATAACTAATTAAGTCCAGAAAGCATCAAGGTCAGGTTTATTTGCACCCTCGCTAATAATAGATTACACTGACTGGACGCGTCCTGCAGTGTGCTATGAGGTTCTGGAACTTCAGAGGGGAAATGTATGTAGAATTTGTTTTCCTTTAGTGAACTGCTACCTTGAGTTAGAATCACAAATTTCCAATCGGATTGTGGTCTTGAGATTGAGAACAAGATAAGCATGATGAGAATACACAGTTAGAAGAGACAGTAGATGGGGACACTGAATACAGTAGGAGCAGAGGGGTAAAGAACAGAACCAGTCCAGTAAAGGCTCTGCTAAAGAAGAAGGTTTTGAGAGAGTTCCAGAGATTGGGGGGATAACAGGAGAAGGCCCTGTCACCCATAGAGTGTAGACGGGCTTGGGAGACGAGACGAGACCAGAATTAGAAGAGCGAAGGTTGCGAGGTGGGGAGTAAGGCGATAGTAGCTCAGACAGGTACTGAGGTGCCAAGCAGAGACTTGTAGGTGAGCATGAGGATTTTGAAGTCGACATGAAACTTGACAGGAAGCCAGTGCAAGGACTTAAGGATAAGAGTAGTCTAGCGGTGTTTCTAAGGTGAAAGTACAAATAGGGTTACAGCACTGGCTTTACAAAGTTGATGGGGGTGCCAATAAGCACGACTTTAGTCTTGTCACAGTTAAGATGAAGGAAATTTTGAGTCATCCAATTTTTTATATTGGAGATGCAACTAGATAGAACAGAGACAACCACATCAGTGTCAGGTTTGGTATGGATGCATCTTTGATTATCAGGCCATGTGATCTTAAAAGCTGACCAAGAAGAAACATGTAAGGGCCACAGTATTGAGCCCTGAGGAACACCAGACGTAATGAGTCCAATTTAAGACCTAAATCCAGACAAAGTGACAGCGATCAGTGAGGTAAGACGTCAACCATTTGAGAGCAGTGTCAGAAACTCCAAACACAGTCTCAAGATGAGAAAGTAAGATATCACGGTTAACAGTGTCGAAAGCAGCATTTTTTATTTTAACAATGTTCGGCAAGTGAGCTGCCTCATTTGGTGGTTCACCCTGAGAAGAGGCTTGAAAGCCAGCTGTGGCCATTATAATTAAACTAGGACGCTACAATGCGTCAATGAATTTGTGTGAAATCTTTTACTATAGTGTGCGAACCATTAAACTAACAGGCTGGTCATTGTTAAGGTAAAACTTTATCAAAACTGTTTTTTTCTTTACTCTGAGCCAGTGTAGAAATTAAATCTGTACAATGAAAAACAGAGCGGTGCATTATTTTAGTTAAAAAACCAATTGCTGTTGCCTTTGGGTCCCAAACCACAGTTCAAGATAGCATGAAACACTGTCTCCTCTACTATACCAGCAGGTCTAGATTTCTTAATAATGGACAGCAGAGTAAAGTATTAAAGTGTAAAAGAGTCAAATGTAACTTTTTATTTATTCTTTTATAGCCATTCCCACAATTCTAGGGGTTAATAATTATTTGCCTGATAGCTGTCTTACCTTAACCATGATGGTAATTGCTCCTATTGAATATTTTCTGTTTATTTCCTCCATATACACCCCAGGGAAACAGGAAGCCTTCTGAGACCTTATTTACTTAAAGGAATACACAGAGGCGTGAATAAATGTGACCCTCTTGAGTGAAACAACGTAATTTTCCAATCCTTAACTCATTCTGCTATATGATGTTTTTTGTTGATAATTCATCACAGGGGTGAGATATTCTGGACGGCACTGCAAGTTCTAAGATGGTTTTAAAATCAAACATCAAATAATCATTTCAGACCTGGTAATTCTGATAAAAGAACCGCTTCCTCCTGTGAGTTAGAGGCCTTGTTTGGACTCGATGGGAGGTTGCCATGAGCAATGCCAGTGAGGCTCACAGAGCTCTGACTAGTCTGTGCAGAGAGATGCAAGACGCTTGCTCACTTGAGTCATCCAGTGCTTAATCATGCTTCCTTCTGTAAGCCCCTCAAAGCAACATGGTAGCTGCAAGGATATTTTTAATCCTATGTTGTGGAACTCCCCGTATGTCTCTGCGTCCAGCAGAGAGACACAGCTGGAGGAGCCTGCGCATCAGCCACAGAGAGAAGAGCCTTCTTCCCTCAGATTCAAAGCCCATCCTTCGCATCAGTTCAAAGCTCACTCGTATGTGAAATCAAGCTGTCACACGTGAGTTTCAAAGCAGAGACCTAGTCAAGCAGACATCTGAGCCAGTATTATCTTCTTCCATTTATCAAGATCATCAACAAACCTCCTTTAAAAATAAAGGCATCCCATTGGAGGTCATACTGTATTGCCTATAAACACTGAACAAGTTTATTGTTAGATTAGAAAAAAAATCATGCCAGTCATCTTAGTGAAACAGCCTCCATGCAATGCATTATATATATATCCTTAAAAACACCTCCCAAAAGCTTGAAGAATCAAGAAAAAAGTTTCAAAGGAAGAATTACAGCTGTGGAAATGCATTTATTTTAAATCAGAACTGACAGCCATAAAGAAAAATCAAAGCATTTTAGCAGAAATAGAGCTAAAGGAAATGCACTTTGTTTTTTTGGCAGCAACATAAATGACTGCAGGGAGGACATGTCTCAAATCACACACTAGATTCCTTTCAAGCCAATAATCACAGCCTCAGTTGTTGCAGAGTTATGAGAAGCATGTCTCATTTGAGAAGCAAATTCCCTTCACTGCGACACACATGCAATCCACAAACACACACGAGCTTAAATTAAATTTCTTGGACTGCGTCCCACTTGTAATTCAAGTGTAAAACACAAGTGTTTAAAAAAAATGTTGACACTATGAATAATGTTGTTTTCCTGCATACAACATATGTGTTTTAAACGTATTATATAACATTATAACTCTATGCACCCTACCAAATGTGTTAAAAACAAAGGACAACGAATGTACAATCTAACTGAAATCAAGATGCTTATTTACAGGTTAGACATAAAATATGTAATCATTTCTATTTTGTCAAATAACCTGCACTCTTGGTTTAAACAATGGAATTAATTAAATCAGCTTAAATTTTTTCCTAACTAAAACTGCTCTGCTGTTCATTGTACAATATCATTCCTACACCACCTTATAGTAAAGGAAAGATGAGGGATAAAGGTTTGCAAGGGCAACTGTAATACTATTTTTAGATTTCAGGGTTAGAAAGAATGGGCACTGATGGGTGCATTTCAAACCACAATAGAAGTAAAATATAGACAGTAACTTGTAAAACCTCCAATTTACATTACAAATCAGACGAAATGTCCTGGTCTGTGTAGCACCATCGTCTGTGATGATCCTGCGGTGAGGTGAAGTGGCCCTACTACATTGTAAATGAGCAGGCTTGTGAGTATGTCTCTTTAATCCAATAGAAATATTGAGGCAGTTATGCTACTTACTTGTTATTTCTGCATGCAGATTGTGTTAGAACATTTCTGCTGTGAAATGTTTCCTGCACTACCTGTACTTATTCTCTCATACATCACATTAATCATTACAGTGACTAGTGAGCAGGAAGGGCAACTTCACGTTGCAATTCGTGTGAACTCTCGCTCTCACCAGAGGTTTGCGTAAACATGGAGACAACACAGCACTTTCACAAAGTTTACAACAACTTTAAAACAACTTAAAAGAAACAAAAGTCATGGACAAGGTAACAAGGGAAAACATTCTGGCACACTGAGGGGTTAGCCATGCTCTCAGGCAATCTCCTTTTAATGTGATCTCTGCCCCTCTTGGAGTTTGAGACTATGACCAATGCAGTATTGTGATTTAAAGTGCATGGTGCATTTAAAGTGTTAGGTGGCTTCTAAGATCTCTGCTAATCCAAAAGCAATTAAATGTTCCCCTAGCCTGTACCAGCTCGGCAGTATGCGCAACACCTGATTATGAGACTTGAGTGCATTTAGCACGGTCCGGAGACAACAGCTACTAATAAACTCTGTACTTTATTATTTCATTCCTCCAATGTCCCTATCGCATCACTGCTCCAAAGAAAAGTTTCCATTCTTCCTATTATTTTTAAGTGAGAGGTCAGCAACCAATGAACTGCTGTCCTGCACTGAGTGTTGCCTTTACCCCTGGAAAATATGTAAAAAATTCAATGACATCATCAACTACTATTTTCAGGATAACAGAGCATAAATGCTTTCTGATCTTTCAATTTAAAGCCAGGACTAATCTACCTAAATCCACTGCAAAGCTAAAACCCTTTTAAGTAGATTGGTTTCAAGTCCTTGGCAGGGTGATCAGAATGCATTTTTTTGTCTTCTTATGTCACCCAAGCTGACATCAAGAGAGAAAAATTAAACTTAGTTATAAATATACATATAATTACACTAATTCAGTCAGAGAAGATAAGGGCTTCTCTCCACTCTATGACTGGGGCTTTTTTCACAGTTCATGGGCTGACATTATATATTAGAAAAGGTGCTTAATTACAACTGAGCCATTATACAACATAGTTACCAAAACAAAAAAATGACTGAACAAATGACACCAGCTGTCTGATGATAATGCGACGTCTTCATTTAAGACCACAATACTGCTCTTGAGGCAAACTAGTGCAGCAACATTTCATTCTGTCCAATACTGCATTGTTTTTAAATGCTATGAGCCCTGTAACTTAAGATGGCACACCTGAACATGCACAGTCGAAACTTTGCAGTTTTTCTTTCTACTTTACATCGTGGAATTAAGCTTTACTTGTTGTTTCTCAGGCTTTTGACAGACTGCATTATACAATGCTGTATGTAACTGTACTTTAACAATGATATATAATACTGTAACATTACAATAAGTTATTGTATACAAAACAGCATAAATTAATGCTACAGAACAGGATGCAGTGCTTCTAAAAATGTCTCGGTCTGGCCCTAAATGTCTGTGCTACTGAAGTTCCCTCAGTCTCCGAATGTCAGTAATTTGAAGCAGTAATTATTACAATGTCAATCCATGAGGATTTATTGTGTCATAAACCTCTAGGTTTTAACCATCATGAATCACCTCATCTCCTTGCAATCTACTCTGCATACAATGTTTTGCACTAGTATTACATACGGCTTATTGCTGGTAAGACGATGCATTTTGCTAGTTATATTATAACCAGATTTTCCTTTTTAAATGGGTATTAAATCAGTTTAGAAAAAAAACAAAAAAGATCAGTGCTACAAATTCAAACCATGTAGCTTCAACTGCAGTAGGCCTTACTGTGGTGCTCTTAGCACAAAAATGTTTTGCCTGAGGCAATAAATGCATTTGCATCAAAAATTTAGTTTGTAATCCACAAACACTTTTTTTTCCGTCCTATGAAGAGGTTAATTTTTCCCCTCATGATTTAAACCAAGAAAAAAAATCATCATCAGTTGCTTTTCTGGCTATAACTGCCCAGATATACTTACATATTCAATGTGGTGGGGTACCTCAAGTGGGTTTTTGCAGAACATGTGGATCAGTTCAGTTCAGTTTATTTGTCATATGCACAAGTGCAATGAAATTCTTATTTGCATGTATGCTCCAATGCGAAGACATTAAGGAATCACCAAAACAAACACAGAACAGTAGCAGCAACAAGAACAAAGCTAAATAACACACAACTTAAATACAAGTCAGCAGCACAAGCAGTGTGCAAAAAAAAAACATCAGTGTGAGCCAGTGGTAGCGGTAGAGTTCAGTAATCTGACAGCTTGAGGGAAGAAGCAGTCTCTGAATCTAAAGGTACATGCCTTTACACTCCTAATGCCCTTACCAGAAGCCAGGGAAGAGAAAAGTGAGAAAGCAGGATGACTGTTATTCTTAACAATACTCCTGGCCTTCCTAACACAGCGAGTTATGAAAATGTCCACAATACAGGGGAGCTGTACTTCAATGATGGACTGGGCCGGCCTGATCACCCCCTGTACTGCCTTTCGCTCAGACAACGAGCTGCTGGATCAACAGCACGACGTACCTCCACAACACAGGTGTAGTCGGACCCATCGAGGAGGGTGACTTTGCACTGCATGTTCTTGGGTTTCTTCACGGATTTCAGCGGGGACTTGGAGAGCTTGCTCGACGACGACTTCTGAGATGCTTTGTCGTCCTCGAATTGTTGGTACTCGTGCTTCCCCAGTGGAGCTGCCTCTGCGTCTCCGTCTCCGTTCTGGGGACAGACACATTCCCGCAATCAGATACGCACATTGTGAAAGGAGCAGGGAAACGTACGCCGAGCGCCGAGTCGGATGTCATGCTCAGGAACTGAAATACACCATAAGATGTAAAAATATCTACTTGCCCATTTCATGAAATCTTAAAGGCTTGATTTAGTGAAGCTCAAGAGAATCGAAAGGAATTTGGGACAGAGTTGGCTTTTCTCTGATGAAATTTTAAATATCACCATTTTCATGACCTCTAATGATAACGAAGGTTTAGCACTAGGAAAGCCTTCAAATCCCAGACACTCAAGCAAGGATCAAAAAAGGTCACTAGCTCGAACTAAAACACCAGCAGCAAAGCTAACATAAATCCAGCAAATTATCTGCTTATTTTACAATCTGTTTTGGCACAATTAAATGTCAAGATGGTAAACCCAGCCAGGGGAGAGGAATAATTTTAAAAGGTTTTGAAAAGCATCTCCAGACTAAGAATTCTTCGCTCTTCAGAAATGCAGAGCTTTGCTCTAAGAGGTATACCTGTAAGTCAACCATCTTTACGCCTTGGGATGCATGGGACCTATCTTGAAATGTAAAATGTCCTGAAAAGAACTAGCTGAAGGTGCTTTCACTGTTATTTCATGTGAATTACCCTGCCTGTTACAGCTTAGATTTGTTTTCATCATGACTCAGGGAAGGCAGGCAAAATGACATCTATATCCTGCCAATGGGAAATATTTTTAGACACTGAATAACTCATGCAGGAATTGCAGGGAATTCATCACACTATGAATGAAATTTCATGAAAAGGTCATTTTAAAACAAAATTGTGGCATCTCACCTGTTTTTACAGATACAATTACACTCCTTCCTTTCACACATTTTAAAGTTACCTGACTATACTGCACACTCGCAAAAGAATTGGAAAACCACAGATGATAAAAAAATAAAACCTATTGCACCTATTATTCATATTCACCTGATCGCATACATAAACATCTTGATGGTAAAGCAAAAATAGGCACTGTATGAAGCGATACACTTAAAAGAAATGTAAACTGATAGGATCGTTAATGTTAACAGTAATTATTGTAATTAGTTTTATATTAAAAAAATCATACTTGATCCACAGAGCTTTGCTAATGCTGATGAAAAGACTATACCAGTCTCATAACACTAAACTGAAGGAACCCATCTGTAAAGGCCAGTTGGTTTTTTTTCTAAAATGGTTTTCTGCCTGTGCCTTCCATGCATCTAAAGAAGTGCATCAGTTGTTTGTGTGAGTTTCGTTTCTCTCTTATATTCTAATCTTTCTGAACATGAGGCAGATGTCTCCCACAAACCAGAGCGCCATAATTGGATTTGGGAACTAAATCATTACCACTGCAGTTAAAACACAAAACACTGAACTGCTGTCGTAATAGCTTTTCCTCGTGATTATGAATAAACTGTGTATAGCAAGCGCAGACAGTCTTGGCAAGCGCTTAAAGCAAAGCAGTTGCTATGAAATGCACTTGTGATCCTTAGGGCAAATGCCACAGTATAGTGCAGAGGTTTCCATGCCTTAAAAGAAACAGACATTCAAAAGAAATCAGACAGAGGTCCAGTGTAATCTATGACCATATGAAAAAAGCCATGAAATGTGTCTATGTGTCTGAGCTCTTTAGAGTCCTAGTTAAAACCAGTAAAGATGAAAAACAACTGATGTTTACCATCTCATTGCCCTAAATTATTCTTAGGAATCAACTCAGTTCCATTTTCAGACTCTATTCCTGGTTTGCCAACTGGTTGAACATGAGATCGCTGGCAGAAAAGAGACGTTGCTGACAGACACATTTGTGATCTTCATAGGAGTTGTTTGTACCCTCTGCATTCTTCTAGTTTGCAAAGAAATCATTTATAAATTAATTTACTGTAAAGCAGCAATCAGAAATTGAAAGAGAGGAAATGGCATGAGACGCGCATCTGTTGTAAAACAAGAGAAACCAAAAGGTTTTCTGAAGCTCTGAATCATAGCTTCCATTCTTCCTTTTAAACTGCCTTCCTAGTAACTTTAAGAGGTGTTCTCAAAATTCTCAATGCAATGCATAATCATAGCATATCAGCATTAGCATGGCATATCATCTAAGCAGATGCACAGAAAATTGAATGTAGAACAATTGTAATGTAGAAGATTCTACATGTTGGAAAAAATAAAACTGAAAACAATGTAAAGTGGTTTAAAAGGAATACTCACACCACATGGATTAATTCTGCATATGCAAATTTCACATCTAAGAGTAGAATCTTTACCAGCACAACATATATATTAAAGTAAGGCACGGACAGCATCTGAAATGTTTTAAATCAAAGACTACATTTTACAGCTTTCATAACATTTATAGCCTTATATTTGACTTGCAAAGAATATTTAATTCAAGCCTTTGCCACAGTGCCCAAAATCCCTGATTAACATGTAATATTAAGATTAAGAGGGTGTAAATAATTCATAGTGTATAAAATCAATACTAAAAAGCTTAGACTGGAAAAAAAAAAACAATTAAACGCAAAGTAACCGAAGCTGCAAGTATGTGCAAGTGATTCTGATAGCCAAGAGGAAGCAGGCACTGAGAAGGAAGCAGGAGAGGAGCTATCTCCTCTTTCTGGTGCCGTGCCATTGCGCTTTGCACTGAACGCCAAGATGCGGCTCCAACAGCTCAATCAGCACATCTGCGTGCTGCGAGGTGGAAGAAATCCAAGTGCGGCTCTCGGATAAAGAAGCTGTGCTCTCGTCCTAGACGGGTCTAAGGCTGGTGCCGGGGTTGAATGAGGCAGCCCGGGGACTCGCCTGCTCCTTCCTGACAGGAGTGCTGTGTGCCGCGGCGGCAGGGAAGGGCTCTCCGTCGGGCTGCTGGTTCTGGGCGGGCGGCGGCTGGCCTGCTCCGGCGCCTTCCTGCGGCTCCTGCTCCCGATCCTGCTTGGACTCCGAGTCTGATCCCGATTCGGTTGTCATGGCGGATTATTCTGCAAGAGAAAACAGGCCGCATTTAGCCAATGCTCTGAAGACACCGTCACAGAATCCCTTCCTTGTCTGTGGGCCTTTTTAAAAATTCGACTTGCCAATTCTTAACTGTTAAAGACACCCAATTGGGAACATTTTTTTCCCCCAGTTTTTCATGCCTTGGCTTGCGGGGATGAACCACGCAATCGCACATGGGAGAGGGAGGAAGTGGGGGCAGACTCCTTCCACCTGCCCGCCTTTGAGCCACATCTTTTAACAGGAGCCTGCAGGGGTCGCCGTGTTGCAGCACCCTGGATAACTAATCCCATCCTAACCTGGGTTTCCCTCCGCCACTAGTCTGACGCCACCTGGGGGAAATCTGGTCACATCAGCTACTCATATGACTTGGGCATGAACCTGAGCGTCTTTACTGGCTCAGCCAATCGGGAGGCTTCTTGACATTTTTTTTTATCCATCAGACACAAACCCACATTGTAAAGCAGAAAAAAGGCTCCCCTCCCCCCCCCCCGATTAGAACATTATGGCTGAGTAAGGCTTCATGATGCCGTGCAGTACTTGGAAATAATATATTAACTACTCAAAGATTTAGGTAATGAGACTATGCCTGATTAATCTGCCTCATGGTGACGAGGCTGAAAGTGAAATCATATCATTGCTAACCTGAATGAAATGGAGATAACAGAACTGTTAGGCAAACTGAACAATTCTCCTTAATGAGGTAAGGCCAGGAATTTATACAGTGACAATTTTACACTTGTGCAACATATTAGAAAAGTACATTTTTCTGTAAAGCATCATTTTCAGTTCTTCTTGTAGTAAGAACATAAAGACAAATCAACTGTTATTAGCTCAGAAACAAAATCTTTCTTAATCATTGACAAAATATGGTTTCACACGAGGACAGAGTGAGAAAATCCCCCCCAAAAATCAAGCTATTAATATTCCAACACGGAGCAAGATCATCCAGCTCAGGAAAAAAACATAACATACAGTAAAACAGAAGAAGTGAATATAGGCTTCACATATTTACAATCCATTATATGCTTTTATCGAAGCTTGCCAAAGATGAATTTATGGCTGAACACAAGTAAATATATAAAAATTCTAAATACTTTTCTGAAAAAAGCTACTTCTGTGGTTATGTACTAGACTAAGCATGCACAAAGCTATTTCAAGATAGCAATTATTCACTTGCTGCACTGCACGCACCCGAAAAGCACTAAATGTCTGAGCAGTTGCCGAGAACAACCCATTTTTCATACTTCCAATCCATGACCCATCTTTTCAGAAAAGACTCAGTCCGTACAGGAAAACAATGGGCTTTTCAACAGGATAACCATGGTTACCTCAACATTTCCTGAGTGCATATTTGAGATAGGACAAGAGGATCTTTCCGTCTTCATTCTTATTTTCGTGTAGTGAAACTGTGTGTACCACACTGACATGTATTTAGGATTTTTTTCAAGACAGCTGTCTATCCGACTCTGCCCTTTGGATCGCCGTTTCCTATTTTTAGCAATCTGTTTACCCTGGACTCTGCAAACAGAGTTCAAACCAGGCACTCTCACTCTGGTTTACGATAAGGCTCTGGTTGCAATTTTGCTGAAGTATTATTGTAAGATGAAGGACTCCGAAGAATGCTGAAGAACGCTAGACACAGATGAAGAGATGTAAGCAAAGTGTTCGAATCATGATGCCGCACTGCTGAAACAGCGTTGAGCCCCAGTTTAAAACAAATGCTAAAATATTCAAGCTTTCACACAAACATGATTTCCTTCCGTGGGTTACTGATCTTGGAAGATGGTGGGATTTGAACAAATCGCCTAGGAGCTGAGGCTGAGAGATGTGGAAATGACAAAACTTGTAAACATGAAGAGGCCACACAGCGATGAGGTCAACCACTGCGAGCATAAGCGTCTGTGGCGCAAAAGGAGGGCCACACCTATCTGTCACTGATGCTTCCCTGCTGATCCAACACAGCCATTAATCCAATAACCACGCTCTGAGCTACAACAACCTCTGAGGTGGCGCGGAGAATCTGTTTGTGGTGCCGGGCAGAGTCCCAGCCGGAAAGACTGCTGGCTGTAAATCCCAGAGGTCTGACAAGCGAAACAAAGGGGGTCCACAGCTGAAATCAGCCGCTTTAATTAAGTTTATTCATGTCAAGCAGCTTAGGCAAAGAATAACAGTACACTTCACGCCACATATTAAAGAATTAGCCCAAGGCACTCACAAAACAGTGGGCGGTGGTCTTGTCATTATTATGATCATTAATTTCTTTTTTTCATATAAACGGAGCAGCCAGAGTCTGAGCTGTGACACACAGTGAATATGAGAACAGAATTACTTGGCTCTCCAGTGTTAGGGATATTGGCAGGGTTTGTTTGGACGTAGGAGCCAGTAAAATATAAATACAAACGATGTAAAATACTTCCTTAGAAGCTTTTGTCCATTAAAAGTAATGGCACATGACCATTGAGACTAAGATTGATAGCAATTCGCTATAAGCACATTGATCCTGACTCGTTGTAAGAGAAAATCAGAGAAATTGAGAACAAATAAACAGATAAAGAAATGTCAAAGAAATACTTAAAACTCAAATACTCCAATCAACATGCTGTGTACATTATGATAAAACAAGAAAGTTTTTTTATTTTTCAAAGTGATGCTATTGCACCATTTTCTATATTGGCAAGAAACTGAAATTAAGAAAATCAGTTTTTTTACATTTCTGTCTGGGATAGGTGGCCTTTTTCGAGAAATTTTATAAATAATGTTTTATCATCATTGCTGCAGTAAATGTCAATGCACACTGGAGTATTTCAGTTAACAATGCACTGCAATATGTCTTCACTCAAGAAAACAGTGTAACAGTTTTACATTAACCAGGGAGCAGTTTCCAGACTATCTCATATAGGTCACAAAGTACCGCAGACTCCAACAAGAGCAAACTTCCTAGACAACCTCTATATCTTTTTTTCTCCTTTCAGACAGTCAAACTATCGAGCGATTTCTACTGCCTGGCCGAACTTGATCACTGAGTATGTGCACTGTATGAGGCCAAGACCATAAAACCCCCAACTAGGATCCACAAAAACAAAACGAATCATGTTACATGATTAGTGGAAAGAAGATGGAAAACGGAGCTCAACACAACAACAAAAATGGGTGTTTTTGCGTTAGCAAATTTTTCAGGGGGACACAGGCTGGTGAATTACATCACCTGTATCACAAATGTCTTATACCTCCGCCGTCTTGTCAATCATGCCACGGCAACGTTTCTCTGAAGTGTTTCAATCCGCCAACGCCCCAGAGATTAGTCTGTGAGCCCACCTCATGAAGGTGCTGTGGTTCATATTATCACATTATTTTTGCTTAGGAAGTAACAGTCAGTCTTCTGCTGAACAGTTGACTTCACTTCCTACACAGCTACAGAATGGAAAACGTCACTTAACCACTGCAATTACAACAAAATGCCAGAGCTGGCAAAAAGAGGTGAATTTGACAAAAGTGATGGTAAAGCACATGGTGATGCACTGACAAAAGGTCAGCTGAGTTTCAGCCCCTCTCATTAAATCTCCATGAAAAAGCAAGTTTCAGTTCCTTACATTTTACGTATGCTATGCTTCGTGTAGCCCAGATATGTAGCAATCAAATGCAACAGTACTTTCCTGCTGCACAGAACATCGTTCCTAGTCCCTCGTGACTTTTCAACGCTAATTCATCCCGAATACTGCGTGACGCTCCACAGCAACAGTCCAGTCTCCTTGGGCAAAATCAACCTTTCACCCACAAATGTATGTGTTCCTCATTGCAGCCTGAAAGCTTCCCTTTAAATTTAGACTCTGATTATCTGAAAGAAACAAAATCGTAATAACAAGCAGTAGTCTGCTATACAGAACTGGAGTGTCTATGTGTACAGTGTCTACTATACAGAGCGGAAAAAGAAACTGTTTTCGGATGCAAACTCTCTTGAGCACCTCTGCTCAAGAGAGTGTACTTCAGTTTTTGCAGTGCAGTATCTAACTGCCTGCCTGCTGATTAATATACTGACAGCTGAGTGAGTCGGGAGCCCTCTGGATTCACCACAATCCTGCAGTGCTCCACTGCATACTAGGCTCAGAATCGTGCAGCATCACTAGTACAAGAAAGCTCATAATCATCAATTCACCTGGATTCATTGACTGCTCCTTTGTCCACTGTTTCCTGGCTGAATCTGAGGGGAAGCTGTGCGATTCCTGCCGGAAAGCAGATGTCTAACTGAAAGGAGGGGAGGGGTGTCTAACTGGCAGAAAACCAACTGGTCACAAATACATTGCCACAGTCAAATAGAGAAGAAAGCTTTATAACATCCACGCTTTCTTTCTGTAGTTACTAAGAAAGAAATTCACAAATATCCCCACACACTTTAACCATCAGTGTGAAACCTATGAGCTTTATTGGAAATGAGAGATTATAGCGCAGACTGCACTTAATCATGTCATCCTGTAGGATTACAAGATATGCAGCAAAGGCTAAAAGTAAGTTAAAATACAGTAGATAAAGCACAGGTACACTCCACTATGCATTGATTATTCTGTGTTAAAAGTTTATTCACAAATAAACTGATGCTATATACCAAAATTTACTTTCCGTTTCCCGAATCTTCAGCCAAGTTATCAAGACCGCAGATGATCATGGAACTACTTGAGAACTACTTGACATTTTACCCAATACTCTAATGCACTATGTAGTGCTATACACTACAATTTTAAACATGCAATGTACAGTAAATACTGAACTGTATTTATTTATAGTAGAATGTTTTTAATATTTTGCATGAAGCATCAAAGATAAAATCGACAGAAACCCCACCATTAATATAAATCTAAAGTTAAAAAAAGATTAGTATGTACATCATTTTGTATTCTTATACTGGATGAATTTATTTAAGAACTATTTTTCTTCAGTTGTAGTACTGTAACTGTATTAAGGAAAAGAATAAATGTACCAAAATACTTCTTACATAAGTGTGTAGACTATTTCTGAGTCCCAGAACCTAACTCCCTCTTTTACATTACTCCTCAAGGGTATGGTTACCTACCGATTCGCTATGTAGTACACTATTCTAGGGCGCATTCCCATTGGACATTTGGGTACTACAACAATAAAAAGTACCAAAGATCTTTATCTTAAAACATCTGGTCTTTTGATATGTTCTCTTAATCCTCTTGCAAGTACAGAATTGTTCCCTGCTGCCAACTGGCAAATACTGCCTTTCAGTGAAAGTGCAGCCTGCACACCCATGCACACCACAAGTGCCCCACACGAAAAACGATCGAGTGAGGATAATGACAAGCACGCCTTTTATTCTACTGCAGGAGCACAAATATGGGGGGAATACAGAGTATGAAATGTATATCCTTCATTGGAGCTTGTCAAAGCTTCCCCCAGTCCCCCATTCGCCTCTCAAGAGTAAATCATAGATTTCAACATGCATGCTAGCTAAGAACTACTGGCAGCTAAGAACAGGAGCCGAGAACTGAATTGAAAAAAAAAGACGAGGCCAGCCCACAACACCTCTGACACTGGTTACTACCACAGAGCGGAATCTACTCTAAAGCCTAAAAACTTTCTTAGATAGGAATGGAATCAAAAATTTACAAGATCTATAATTTAATGATAGTGTTACATCCTGTAAACAAGTGATTGCTAAACTTAATTAACGGTTTCCTGATTTTAACACAGCAATCTGACACTTTATTTCTTGCAGTGCCTTTGCAAGAAGGCATTTCATTTCTGGGTTCTTTCTAATCACGATCAGGGAAGTGATGCATCTTTGATTTGATGAAGGTACTCCTCCTCAGTCTGAGCTGGACACTGTTCGTCGTCACCGCTGGTCTTTAAGAGGCGCTGTGAGAAAATGTGAAGACCCCGAATCGAGCTCCTGCTTCCACCACTCGCACGCTCTGCTCTTGTCTAAGGTTACGCCCATTTCGGGTCACAATTTTTCAAACATTCGCACGCGCTCTACATGTGCCTTGACCCCAGTCCGCTGTCATCTTCAGCGCCCTACTCGGTTACATGCCATTGTCCCGACCGCAGTCAGATGGCACCTTTGCTGTCCTCTCGGTCATCCCACCAACACACACACAGTGTCTGGATAAAGATGAGAGGTTACACAACGAACGTTCAATCAGAACTGAGATAGGTGTATATTTTACTCTGTGGTAACCTTTCTTATGTTAACATACTGCAGAATTTAATTTTGTCTTCTTTATTTAGTGCTATTAAATCCTCCAGTGACTTAATTCAACTGAACTTCTCTTTTGTCTTTTTTCTGACTTCTTAGAATTACGATGAGCAAACTATGAAGTGTTTAAATGCAATAAAGAACTGACATGTCCTGTATTGTTGATATAGCACTGATTTGATTATTCTGTTCTTCAGCAAAAATCAAGCAAACAATTGGCATAATATTCACACACGTTCTCAAAAAACACGTGTGCAAAGCAGTCTGTCCTTTATTTCATTTTTTATGAAGTGGCAGAATAAATCCGTATCTTGTTTCAGACCAGTCTGCCAAAGGCAAAAGTGCTGCACCATACTTTAATTGCCACACCACCTCCAGTGACCTCAAAAAACAACAAAAATGCTTCAGATACCAAGAACAATCACGAACATAATCAGTGCTGCTGTAAGTTAATATTTAGCACAGTAACACATCTCATACAATTCACAAATTAAACTCAAAATAGAAAATAACAGATTTTCATAGAACTAACAGATGCAGCAAACAATATCCTCACCTAATGCCCTACCAGGTGCCAGAGAACACACAGTGAACGGATCTTTGCCAGTCTTCATTAATGGGTCAATCAAGGCTGATTTCCAGCACATCTCACAAGCCACATCCAAGCGCTTCAGTCACTCTAAGCACAGAGGGACAAACGTGTGGGCGACTCCCTGGCTAGAGCAAAGGAGATGATGGGTTGTGATGGGCTTCCTGTTGCTGTCAAACAAAAAATGTCAGAACTGCCTCTCTTTATTTTGAATACTTCACTCCCTGAAGCTCTCCGCTGGTGTTTGGATATGGAAATTCTAATATTTGTTTACAGATAAATGAAAGCTGTCCAATCGTTATCTCCCCTCACATACTGTTGACTCAAACACAAGAATTAAGTGACAGTCCAGAATCAGCCTTGATTAATGTTTATGCAGGTCTTACACATGATATTCCACAAACAAGCCCCAGCAAATATAACTGCATACCTCTTCATCAGCCGGGAAATTACCAACATCTACACACGCTAGATTCCCCCCCCCCCAGGTTCGGGATCACTCGTCATTATCCCTAACTCCTCCATCCCCACTGAGTGTGGAATTGCCAATTGTCAAACAATTCCGCCTCTCCTGGCAAGACACTTAATTCTCCAAAATGCAAACTGTCAGAGGCAACTGCTTAAGCTGTGCAGGTCTCGCCATCGGCATTACTACAAGCTTGTATGTTACATCAATGTTACATTTATTAATAGGCCACAGGCAAACCGTGGGTCTGGGCAGATCAAGCCCAACTCATTTCAGTGGCATGTGAAGCACAACGCACAGCTGCTGGGGGAACCCCGTCACATTCAAACACTGCCCAGACTTAAACTGGTCATGCCGGGACTCGGACCCGGTGCCACGGGGGGGCTAATGGGGGCATCACCCCCTCAACCGAACTGTCCCGCCCCCCTCAGTTTTGGACAAAAGGATTTTTGAACACTTTCGCTTCCTTAACCTGCACCCTAAAAAAATAGTTGTACTTTGTCAATGGTCAGATAACTACACTAACCCAAATTCCCAGTTACTTCATCGGACTGTTTAATGTGCAGAAGGGCTATCCGCCCAGGACCGGCACATATAACAGTGTCTACAGTACGTTACTGGGTGTCGACATTATTACGATCTTGTTTGCTCAGGTGGACCGGTTCCTTGCAGTAGTTTATCCTTATACTTACAATCGTTGTATAACTAGGACTGTAGGTGTAGAAGTTTGTGCCTTCTGTTGGTTTTACACCTATTTTTGCTTAACGATTCAGAACCTCGTTACTGTTGATGTAGCTGCAAAAATGAAAGCGTGGGGTATTTTGTCGCTCCAGGCAATAATAATCGTGAGAGTGCTTATTGTACTTCATCGCTAAATACCCGATTGCTCATCAGTATCTTCTATCATGAAGCACGAATCAGTGGCAGGGTTACGAGATTTGACTTGGGTAGTTGCAACGGCTCCGTTTTAACTGAAATATCACCGCCCCCCTCAGAATTTGAGATGCCCTCCTACAGATTTTTCCCCTGGTACTGAAAGCAAGTTCTGAAATGTCTTCTGTTTGCTGACCCACTTGAGAGAATCTTAAAGCTTAAAAAAAAACATTTCAGTATCAGTAATGTTTCAGTTCTTGGAGTGACAATGCATGAATATGGCCAGTGTCGATATTACCCACAAACATACCTAAGCTGTTCCTCTCACATCCTGCTACGGTGAACTTTATTAAATCTAGGCAAACTGTTATAAAATCAATCTGATACAAATGTTACAGTTTATTGCATCAGAAACATCAAAACTGGGCCATCTAGGCTCAATTTATAATAAACACAAAAACTCAAAGGCACGTTATTGAACCCTAGTGAAACCCCACAGACCACGCTGCTAAACTAACATTGTGTAGAATCAGACAAGGGACTCATTTTGACATTAAAAGGAGAAAAGCAAACCCCCTTTTTCAACCCAGTACCTTAGCAAAGATTTATCCCACCAGGCAGTTACTGGGGTGTCTTCTGACAGATGTTAAAAAAAAACACCATAGCCAAACGGATACTATATAGACAAACAGAATATATGTGAGAAAAGGCAATTTAAGATACAAAGAAGGTCACCTCTCACAGGCACAAAGGAAGAAGCAATTTTAGATGTGGAGATGATTGTCCCCAGGCAAAGAAAACAGTGCATATAAGAATCTAACAGTTGCTAGGCAACAAAGTGAGACATGTCCTAAAGTCTCCAAAATCTACAACACTTTCTAAGATGTGGCTTTACAGCTATGAACTGCAGTCTCGTATAACATCCACTAACCTCATTCCATGTACCTGATTATTTCTTTTGCAAGGAAGGATGATAGTAATGTTGGCTTACTACAGTAAATGAAGGCTTTCATAGGTGAAATTTAAAACTAAGAAAATCCTGAATTATCTGACGGTATAACTTCCTGAAACACAACTAATATGTCAGAGCACAGTGTGAATGAGGTCTGCCATGTCAAACAGGGTAATCTTGTAAAAAGAGTTTCAATATTTAATATTAAGACCTTGCCCAGAAAAGTCTGACATTGTTGTACTCTTCACATTTTACATGGTAACACATTGAAGATTCTGCATAACATTTTACAAAGTACTCACAGTCACAAAAGAAGAGTAACATAAGCAATCTGATGTCTTACCCAATATATGATTCTTGTAATCTACCTTCCAATTAAGAAAAGATAGGCATGCTTGTACTATCAAAGTTATCTACATTGTAAGGACATCTAAATAATACAATCACCAGGAAACCAATAATACCAGAAATATTGGTTGCAGCAGTAACAACAAGCATCTTGAACCAATAATTAAAACCAAAGTTTATAGGAAGCTGAACCACAAATCTGTCTCTTAGTTAAGGTCATTCCTGGTGAGAAGTTCTTCAAGTAGGCAGCTGCTTCAGCATGCGTAGACTGTAAAGGAACAAGTAAAGGTTTATTCCATGCTGGAAAGAGAAGAAAGGGGAAACAATGTTTCGACTGTGGAGCCTTCTTCAGGCATGACACCTGAAGAAGGCTCCACAGCCAAAACGTTGTTTCCTTTCTTCTCTTTTCAGCATGGAATAAACCTTTACTTGTTCCTTTGCTTTCCTAGTGAGGGCATTAAAGCCACAGGACCACAGGATAAATACAGAAACTCAGACTTTAGACCAAGGACAGGGAGAAGGAACATCATCACCATCACCTTCCTCACAAGAACTGCCCTTGAGAAATTTACCTCCTCCTAAACCAGACAAAAAAATCTTTCTTACTCTATTATCATCCAACTGTGCCTAGATAATAATTAAATAAAAGACACACGTGCTTTCTTCAATAATACCTCACTGCTGTGGATAAAATTAATCTTTGCACTTTCAGTCGTTTTATACCGTGAGTTAGGATCTGAATTACTTAAAAATGCTATCTGACACCATATGACCTAGTCTTGTACAACTGACCCACACCACCGTTTACAAATGCTCAGTTACAAAAGAAAGACACAAATGAATCAAACACGCTACACACTGGGGTAACTGCTGGGACTTTCTGAGGAAATCATGGCTTTATCCACTTAAACCTAGTCTTATGATAACCAGCTGCACTAACATACAACTACAAAGAACAGCAGGAGCACCAGACTAACAAATGCAGTGTCCATTGAAGCCTTCTGTGGAACAGACTCAATGATTAATATTGGCATAACTTAGTGACATATAAATTGAATATAAATTGTCACAAAGGGGTGTTTATATTTAGTGGGTACCACCTGCTGTAAATGACAAAACACGAGGTCAAAGGAATCAAAAACAACAAAAATCTCAAGTGGCCAAAGAACCTAAAGAAAAATGTTGATCACGATTATACAAGAAATAAGTAAAAACTATCAATTTACTGCCCTCAAAAATAAAGATCGGCAGTCAGTTTTCCAAATTAATCATCAGCTTACATAAACACCTCAATGCAGCATATTTCCATATTCAAAATAGTCATCAACTTTTATGAAAAATGAAAACCACACGCGTCTGGAGAGCACTTCCTCTCCACTATGATTCAGTTTTGTAAATGACAACCAAAGCAGTGGTGTGAAACATGACTAATGCACACATGACCACTGCGGAGACAGGAACAGTGACAACAGCAGCATGTTGCGCACATGGTGTAGAGTACATTCTTTAGGATGAACACAACACAAAGGTTACTTTGGTTCATACATATTGGCACATTCTCTGGTCTATATATACACACATGGAAATCCTTATTCAACTAACAATGTACAAAATATGTACAAATAAATGCTAAAACAAACTATTCTGAGGTTTATAAAATTTTATGCTTAAGAATTTTAACGGCCCAAAACCATAAGCCACAGAATGCAAGTCATGGTTAAAATTAGTAGCAAAGACAACTTAATGATTGAAAGCCAAGAAAAAGACAATGGACGTACAAATGTTTGCTCTAATCAGTGAATGACTAAAATCAAATGTCAAACACATTAATCACCTAGTTTGACAAAATAAGCTCAACTGGTTAATGACACCTATCATAATGACAGTTCATGTATACTAAAAAAAATATTAAAAAGCATTTTGTACTATTTGAAGTGGTAATCAGAACAAAGCCATGAGATCTTCATTAGAGCTTTACGTTTTTGTGGAACAAAAACCTATCTGATAAATATTTCCTCTTAAAAACAAGAATTATTGGCACTCATGTTTTTCACACCCTACTTTCAAAACAAGAACTGCAAAATGCCCTAGAATCTTAGCTTAGTAACAAAGAAAGACCACACAGTTACAAAACACAAATATCGGCACTCTCCAGTCCCCAAAAAACACTATTTTTTATGAAATGCAGTAAATATGGCTTGTGAAGCTATACTTATTGGACAGCGATACCACTACTAAGTTTAACATTCAAATGGCAGATAAGATTTCCAAGTGACGTAACTAATTTGAGACACAGTGTGCATGCCTATTTCTGTAACTATAAGGAGGTCTGTGGGGGGTGTCAAACCTAGTGTCTGTAACTGTACTTACAAAAAAACGAGGGCAGCTAGAAACATCACCAGAAATAAACAAAGTAAGAAATGAATCATTTTTTGTGTATCTGGACTTCAATACGCTAAATGCCATGACGACATGTGAAAAGTACTTTGCCAAATGCATACATCAATATTCAAGAAAATTAAATCTGCCTTATGTAGTTTTAAGTGCTTTTTTTGTTAAGCTAGTCACACCCTGTCTAAATCAGCATTGTCTATTTTTCCATTAAACAAGAGAAAGTTCAAAACAAAAATCAGCCTTTTAAGTTTAGGCTGCTTGTAAAACTCCAATATGCCTAACAGTTAAACATTTAGGCATATTGCTCTAGCTAGGAAGTGATGCCCAAAACAAATACAGTATTACAAAGAAAATGACAAAGCAAGGATAGGCAAATTAAACGTAACACACATGGTAGAGGCAACTATGAAGTACTTGATTATTTTCTTAGAGTCTTACAATCAGTAGTAGTAGCAGCAGTAGTGATGACTAAGTATAGGAGAAGCCTCACTTAAACCACTGAAAAGCAGCACCTACAGTTGTGAGAAAAGGTTTGGAATTATCTGGATTTCTGCATGAATGGCTCATAAAATGTGATCTGATCTTCATCTAATAATAAATAAAGACAGTCTTACTGTGTGTAACAAACACTCACAACATTTTACACTGCCATATCTTTATTAAACAAATGGTTTAAAAAATCAAGGTAATTGCTGGAAAAAGTATGTGAACCTCTGGGATAATAAGAGGGTGTCAGGTGTTCCAATCAATTCAGGTGTGGGTCTGACCTGCCCTGCCGTATAGAAAATCACACAATTCTGGTTACCTGCTCTTCACAGCAGAATTCTGTTGAAGCGCAATATGGCCTGATCAAAAGAGATTTCAGATGACCTCTGAAAAAGAGCTGTTGAAGCTCATAAGACTGGAAAGGGTTACAAAAGGATTTCTAAAGACTTGGGCCTCCTTCAGTCCACAGTCAGGCAGATAGTTTACAAATGGAAGACATTCAGCACCATTGCCACTCTCCCTAAGAGTGGACGTCCTACAAAGATCACTGCAAGGACACGCCGTACAGTCCTCAAACAGGTGTCAAAGAACCCTAGGGTGACAGCTAAGGATCTGCAGGCATCTCTTGCACTTGATAACGTCTGTTTGAGTCTACCATAAGAAAAACACTGAGCAAGAGTGGTGTTCATGGGAGGTTACCACGGAGGAAACCACTGCTCTCCAAAAAAAACAAACATTCCTGCCCGTCTCAAGTTTGCTCAAGACCACCTGGGTGTTCCACAGCACTACTGGAATGATGTTCTGTGGACTGATGAGACAAAAGTTTAACTTTTTGGTAAATGTACACAGCATTATGTTTGGAGAAAACGAAACACTGCATTCCAACACCAAGACCTCATCCTAACTGTGAAGCATGGTGGAGGGAGTACAGTATAATGGTGTGGGGCTGCTTTGCTGCCTCAGGGCCTGGATGGCTTGCAATCATTGAGGGACCAATGAAGTCCAAGTTGTATCAGGAAATTCTACAGCAGAATGTCAGGAAGTCTGTCGGTGATATAAAACTCAAAAGAAGTTGGGTCATGCAGTAAATCAACAAGAGTGGCTCAAACAGATAAATTCTGTATTTTAGAATGGCCAAGTCAGACTCCTGACCTCAATCCTATTGAAATGCTGTGGCGTGATCTGAAGCAGGCCGTTCAAGCAAGACATCCCAAAACTATTCATGAACTGAATTAGTTTTGTATAGAGGAATGGGCTAAAATACCTCCTAATCACTACACAGGTCTGATCAGCAGCTACAGAAAGCATTTGATTGAAGTTATTGCCAATAACGGAGGTTCCACTAGTTACTAAACATAAGGGTTCACATACATTTTCCATCATTGACCTTGATCGTTTAAATTTGATCAATAAAGATATGGCAATATAAAATGTTATGTGTGTTGTTCGTTAAATAAGACTGTCTTTATTTATTAACATAACTTAGATATGACTTAGATGAAGAGCAGCCATTCATGCAGAAATCCAGATAATTCCTAAGGGTTCACAAACTTTCTCACAACTGTACTTGGGGAATGCACAAAATCAATTTGCGCCAAAAGCTCTATGACACTGCAGATGTGGAGAAAAAGTGAGAAATTACTTAAATAACTAGTATTTGTAGATAAACGGATTGTGCAACCCCAAAGTAGATGTTAGCCTGGACACTAGGATTACCATGCTGACTCTTCCAAGCAACGCCATGAGACTTTTAATGGCCAGGCAATCAGAACCCTAGTGCAATGTGTCATCAGAAGGATGTCCTCAGTCTCCACATCCCAGTAGGCTCTGGCCAGGCCTACTGGGAAGAGCGTTCAACCTACTTCGAGAAAACCTAGGGTGCTACTGGGAGACCTTCCAGCATGAATTAATGCTGATCTTGCCCAGCATCAGGACAACACACATTACAGGGCAATACACTAAAGCTGCTGTCTTTCTCCTGCTCTCTCTGTCTACAAATACCAACGATTTGACTCAATTACACATCTGACAGAGACGCAGAACAAACTGCACAAAACGCCAACAACAGTGGCTTGTACCCATCTCACAGGGTAACCCAATCTCTACACTGTGAGGATTACGGAAAGTTTCCAACCTCTTTTTTTTCCTTCACCTTGAACATTGATGTTTTTTATTTCTTAATGCATCCATGTTGCATTAAAAATGTGTCGTGGCTTGAGTCACTGTATGTCTTTTACCTGCCTGCAAAGAAAGTATCCTTTTCCTTGGCTGCACTGGGAAGTGCATATTGTGTTAATGGAAAGGATTTGTTAGCAGCACATATGGGCACTGTATACAGTCATGAGTCCCTGCTACAGCAGTCATACTTTAAAACCGCATTGTCCCTGGCCACCATACTGGGGCACTGGCGTGGAATACTGGGAAATGCCCAGCAACAACTTCCAGCACCCTAATTCTTACGTGATTACATCACACTCTGAATATGCCCTAATATTTTTTTTCTGGGGAAAAAAAAACCTTGACATAGCCTTGTCCCATAATAGTCTGAGCTATTAAAGCAGGGAATCCCTCTAAACTAGAAATGTGGAAAATTAAGTAGAAAAATGCCCATCCACCCTCTATTAAACAAGCAGCAGCTTTACGAAACTACACATACGTCTTCTATCACAGAACAGGGCGCCTCACAGCCATTTTCTCAGGCTACAAATCTTCCAGGACAACCCTATAAAATGTCCTTTGCAATGCCTAAGTGCATACAGCTGTCCCATACAGCTGACATTTCTGTTAATTCCCCAGAAAGAAGCCAATCTGTTATTAAAAAAAATAAATCCAGCACCCCAGCCCCTTAAAATCAGAGCTAAAAGGACACCACCCAGGGTGACTGATGTCTGAATCTCCTGTCTTAAAGCACCAGTGCTCTAAAAATTAGCAAAGGCTGCTCATTAATCTGAATTTCACATCCTTCTACCTCACTTTCCCTGTTGTTATATTGGGAGAGTTACAAAAGACAGGACACAGGATACTTCCATTAGCATGCAAGCCAATTACCCTGACCAAGAACACAGCTGAGCCTCTTTAAACTCCGAGCTTTAATGAAGACTCACGGACCAGAGGCCAGGAGAGAGAGTGGTACCACATCCCCAGGGGACCGAGAGGAGTAGTAAGACCCATCTCACATGGGCCTCGGCCAGTATCGGTGAAAGATGCACACCCTAAACCTCCATACTAGATCTTAAATGCACTTAACAGAGCGGATTTCATATCTCCGATTAAGAAATCCCACTTGCATCATCTTAAAACTGCCCCTGAAAAAACCAATGTACACAATGAACTGAAATGGCCTGATGATTTTGTCAAGAACCAAGTTATAAAATTATTGCTCCAGATGAACAGCAAAATGCACACTGTACCAAGAAAATGTTCAGCCACAAACTGGATGTTAACACCTTAAGCATTCACTTTATGCTGAAGGGTAACTTAATGAAAGTTACTTAAAGAAAATAGAAGTGAATATCCTCAAACATCCCCTAAATTCAACAAAGGGATCCTATTTAGGTCATTGAACTTGCTTGCAGATTAGTAAATAGTTTGAAAAACAAAATATTTAAATAATTATAACTTACTCTTCAATTGGTAACCACAGAACACTCTAACATTTTATCAGAATGCAAAAGGTAAAAAATTAACTATGATGCATTTTACTATACCAAGTTACCCACTTATTTTAAAATAATACAGCCATATGAAAAACACTTAAACAATAAAAGCATATTAAGCAATCAGGTCTTCAACAACCAGTTAACAACCTCCGACATCAACACTTTAATGACTAAGACTGTTTAAAAGAAAGAACAAATATCTCACTTTTCTAGCTTTGTGAATTTTCTAGATTATAAAATGTTCTTTATCTTGAGCTTGCAGAAAAATTGTATGAACTGTTGAAGCTGACCTTCATCAAACCGCTTAATCATTTTACATTTTCTGGGCCATTGTTATTGCTTTTTGTGAATTCTTTGTTTTCTCAGAACCACCTGAGATTTTCCCTCCCATTTCAGACCCACAGTAGATACCGATTTCACAGGCAATACACAATAAAATAAACAAAGAAGAGAACAGGCGCACTCCACAACACAGCAAGACCCATGTAAACAGGTCAAAAACAGTGGGACAAAGGCCTACAAAGTTGGATTCACCTCCCTAGAATCCCAGCTTCTGCACAAATTCCTCACATATGGTAACTTTGCTGCCTATGAAGAACTTTCATTCTCTGTAGCGAAAAATGCTGTTCATAGGGTGATTAAATTAGGTATACATTTACTGGCTTTGCTGTAGCGAAAATTCATAATTCAATCAGAGGTACAGTACTCCCCCGGAAAATAATCCATCTCCATTATGTGCCAGTATTAGAGGGCCTCAGTTGCAGGAGTCCACTGTGCTGAACACGGAGTTTGCAGTATATAAATTAGACCCTGCACATGCCTCACTGAACTGAAGACTTCCCAGAGAACTCCATGATTCTCTGAACAAAAGGCTTCTGCATGCAACAAACAGCTGCATTTCAGAAGAGTTTGAAACGTGTTACTATGGTTTTTTAAAAGGATCTTAAAAAAGTTCCTAATTGTGCGGTCCTTGAATTCTTGGAAAGTTCATATTTCACCTGCAATAAACCAGATGAACCTCACTAAAATACAACAATGAAACATTGCACCCTCAACTAAATATAAATGTGTAAGAAATTATATTATTCTTCTCTTTTTAATCTTCTTTCCCCTTGTTAGCAATAGAGGTGAAGATACAGTACACCTTTCAGCAACAAGACAATAAACCCCCAGATGCATGATATGTGACCAGAACTACTGGTCCACAGAGAGTTGAGAAAACCCACACGCTCCCCATGAAGCAAAGAACCATTTACGCATGGTTCCCTGGTTAGTAGCATGATTAGCCACCTTTGGAAGCAATTTGTGTGATGCACGCTATACAGTATTGGGCAGATACTGTCTATTGGGAATCTGTCTCCTTCCTCTTGTAGAGCCTGAACAAGCATGAGCTCCAGCTGCCACACCTCATCCCAGTTCACCCAACAAATGTTCCACAGGACTCCAATCAGGTGAATAAAGCATGAATAGCACAGCTGTCACATTCTGAACTCGCAGATAGAGATGACATCTCTCTCTCTCATTATCACACGAATGGCACTATGTAGAATGCTGCCACATCAGGTATGGAAGAAGGTGAGGTCAATGCAGGGCCACGCAGCCCAATTGCCATCAATCACTATAAACAAAGTACGTAGCAATGGCACATTCCCACCCAGTGAATCTCCTTGCTGTTTGCTCTGTTGTACACTGCATTACTCTGCTCTACACTCACATCTGTCAGAGAGGCCTACACAAAACCACGATTCATCTCTAAACAGATCTTAGCTCCACAGCTGGTGAGTCTACCTTAAGTTTGGCATCAACATACTGATGACACAGATATTCGTATCCATGGGCGGAGCGGTGGCTCTGTGGCTGAGGATCTGCACCTGTGGCTGGAAGGTTGCCGGTTCAAATCCCACGGCTGGCAGAGGAATCCTACTCCGGTGGGCCCCTGAGCAAGGCCCTTAACCCCAGCTGCTCCAGGGGCGCTGTACAATGGCTGACCCTGCGCTCTGACCCCAAGCTTCTCTCTCCCCATCTCTGTGTCTGTGTCTCATGGAGAGGAAGCTGGGGTATGCGAAAAAGACAAATTCCTTATACAAGAAATTGTATATGGCCAATGAAGTGATCTTATCTTATCTCACTGAGGTTAGTTAGTTGTTCCTGTGCCACATTCAGACATCTCTGAGCCACCTGTGGAGATCCAGGGCTGTAGCATCTTCAGTAACAAAAACCAGGAGTGTTCCCATGCAACCATCTCGGCTATATACCTAATAAAGTGATCTTATCTTATCTCTTACTTGGCTCCATCTGGTTGCTCTTGTCCAGACTGATTCCAGAGCAGCATCTTTTCTACATAACACGGTGGCCAAAAACATACAAAACATTCGAAATAAAGTCTTACTAGTACATTGTACAATTTTAACATAACATCCCTTGATTTGAATTCTACACTTTTGACTACACATTCTAACATTTTGTCTCTATTTCTTCACCACATCACCTGAAAGATGTACATTAAACACGTCTCATCATAAGCACCCAAATGTTTTTCATAACGGGCTTCTTCTAGTTGAGCGATTCGCATTTTATGTTTTAACTACTTTTTGCAAAACCCTGCCTGTATTAAATGGCATTCGCCAGGTGTTTGCCAACTCTTGAATTTTATCTAAACATTTTTTAATTTCATTTAAAAAGTATTGAATCCTCCTAATTTGGCATCACTTGAAAAGGTTACTACAGTACCTATACCCAAATCTTAATGATTCATATAAATTACGAACAGCAGTGGTCCTAGTATAGATCCCTGTGGTACACCGCTAATTATAGCACCCTAATTTGCATATTAGTAAAGGTTTACTCCATGTTGAAAAGAGAAGAAAAGACACAACATTTCGACTGCAGAGCCTTCTTCGGGTGTGAGAAAGAGGGGAAGTCATGCTGAGGCAGCTACCTACTTGAAATAATTTACATATATACCACTTATAGGTACTCTTTAACATCATAAGCCAGTTCTTAATTTTATTACACACATTTCTCTGAATGTTTTCCGCCTGTAATAGAATCAAGTTTTTTAAAAGACTTTTGAAAAAGTTCTCCATGACTCAAAATACACCATAGTGAATGCTTTGTGTGTGTCCATTACTGACCATGCTTGTTCAAAGAACCCTATCAGCTCATTTCCGATTTCTTGCCTGCATGATTCCTCACTGAATCATTTGTACAGGATTTAAAAAAAAACATAAGTTTAATAAAAATTGCTAAATGTATTTCCTGTTACACTAGGAGGCAATCCCACAAAGTTTGTTAAAAATAACCGAGTCCTGTTTAATTTATTTGTATGCATATTTCTCTTTTTTCTAACCTGTCCTTTTCATATGTTCTGTCCCTTTAAGAAATCCTTGAAACCATGTGTGAAAGGTTCTGTCCAGTGCAATCTACAACCCCAGAAAGCATCCTCATGTAGTAAGTTTAACTTTCCCAGACCCAGATTTGTGGATCTTAGGTTTGTCTTCAGATTCTCCTTTGCCTACATTTTCCTATAACAGAATTGTCTTTTTCCTGTGCAACTTTTACGTTTGCATGATGGATGAGGTTTACCTTAAATGTTTACACGTCAATGGTTTATTATTCACTCGGCTATCAATGTTTTACCATTCCTTTAACAGAGTTCAACGGGTTAATGACTTAAAACCTGCATGCGCATCCATCGTTTTTGTAGTTTGAACAAAAATTGCACGGTTTGGTATTAAATTGAATTTTCGTTCGTAACAATCAATGCTTTAAAAGCTTTCTGACAAGACCTTTTCTGGCCTGTGTCTTTCATAGCTCTGCATTTTCTCAGGAATTTCTATCCTAGTCTAGTGGGTTAAAAGGTTTAAAAATTGAGTGGTGGCAGTTATTTGACCTTTTTAATAGTCCTTCTTTTCATATTTATCTGCCAGTTCAAATGCATGTATTTTAGATGAATGTCAGTCATCGTAATGGGAACTTAATGAAACATTTATTGCCTTACATGCATTTAACATCCTCCTGAACTTATTTGCCTACTCAGTTATTAATGTTAACATTGATCAAATTGCATAACGTTCCTTTGGATTCGCGTGCGCAGATGGGTTAATGTTCTCGTCCTGCCTCTTAGTTTCACTAAAATGAATGTGACTGTTTCTCTTTTGCATAAAGTTGACTGCATCAGTAACTTCTCAAGAGGTGTTTAAAGAGATAGACAGCCCTGTTCTCTGTTTACTCAACCAAATGTTAAAATGTCACTTGGAAGCCAATGGATGACATTAAAAGAGACATATTCTCATAAACATGCTGTCCACAGATATGCCTTCCTGGTGGAAAAGGTAAACAAACCTTTTCAAGGAATTAAATTCTCTTTTCTGAAGTTGTCATCCTTTTCATTTCCTCTGGGCAAAATGGTGTTAAAATTGACTGGCCTGGAAAAGGTCAATTTAATTTCAAGTAAAATAAATTATTCTTATTCTGCATGCTGTTGTGGCTGGAGCCAGGGGTAGCAGCAGTATCCTAGCTGTGCTCTAGTGGACATAACTGTGTAGATCTTAGGAAAATCCTGCTGGAATCAATTAAAACTAAAATAAATTACATAATTTAGTGGTTAAAGCAAAGTTTTAAGTCTTAATGATACTGCAACATTTTAGTATATAACAAACTTATTGGAACAACTTTGCAATAATAGGTTGTCACCACCAAATAATCGGCGAGTTTGGAGTCTTTGGCTGTAAACTGCTCACAGAAGAAGCGAAGACGGCAAAAAGCCACACAAGTCACACACTGTTAATCAGTACATGAACGCATCTAGCAGTGTTACTGGAGATAGTCAAAACTAGCAGTATTAACACTAAGCACAACACTGTAGAAAAATCTTCCCGATCTTCAGATTACCTAATTATTCATCAATTTTTTTATTATGCAGCCTTGCTTCGTAACTAAAGGGTTTGAATGACATCAGTATTCCTTAAATACAATCAGCTCAATTTGCAGTCTCCTGCTTCTGCTTTACCTGCTAGGAGCACACACACAGAAGCGTGCAGGATGTAACACCGATGTACAGTACGCTATAAAATTATACGAATAGTGGAAACATTCTTCACCTTTAATTATGCTTTTGAGAATCTAAATTGTAACCAATAAAGCTGTTTTAAAACTTCTCCATTTATGATCATATCAAAAGAAAGAAGACAGACAGCAGTTTTACCGCTCTGTAGCCTGATCTCATTAGATCTTGGAGGCAGAGCAAGGCTGGGCCCAGCCAGCACTGGTATGGTCGACCAGTAGGTGGCGCTTTTCACTGTGGATCAGAAACTTCAAACGAAGGAAACAGTGTGGTGAAAGGGGATACTGTGGTGTATGTGGAGCTGTTCTTATAACAGGACCTTAAAATAAAGTCCTCACATCTTGGTGATCAAAGAGCTCATTAGAAATGTTTGTAAAAGAGCATTAACGCCCGTGTCCAAACTACTGTATATTTGGACTGCAGGAGCAGGGAGCAACACCTCAGTAAAACAGATAAAAGTGAGTTCACTCCTACGTGGGATCCTTTGGCATGAAATTAATTGCATTCACGGATCAATTATTGTGACTATGTATCCATGCAGTATGTAACCTCTATATCTTGTGATCTTGTGTGCGGAGCTACAATATGGGTAAGACAAATATTGCATGGGAACGGATTGCAACATTTTAACCTAAACCTAACTGACAGAATGCAGTGTGCATGTCTAACTACTTATTAAATTCTAAATATAAGAACTCAGCCTTCTTAAATCAGGATTTATTGAGAGCATCCTGTAATATGCCACAAATATAATTAAAAACAGAGCTGTGCTGGCTTATTTTTGGTTAGAAATAACTGTGTTCTTTAGCTAATAAGATCTAAAATTACAATGTTTTAATCTTGAATTAATCTAAAGCAGATGATTTGAACCTTTTTAAGAGCCGATTCCAGAACAGTACATTAAATCAGGTACCTTCCCCATTCTTGTTGACACCTGCAGTAAGCTTGACTGTGACAGTGATTTGCCAGACTTGCTGTGTGCTACAGTCTGTATTATAAGCTTTGCACTATGGGAAGCACCAGAAATTCCAGCTTCCTCATTCTTATAACATTTTACATTTTCATCTGTTCAAGGCAAATGATTAAGAAACAAAAAATAAACTGACTGTGCAATTCCCCTCTTCGCAAATGATCTCATCCTTTTCATTTTTCTCTCCCTATCCCTATTCCCATCTGTGTCACCACAGCGTTCAAGGACTGTGGAAATACCTGCCATGTGACATCAGCATTTAGGTCAAAATGAAGCGTATTATAACGGAAAACAGACACAGCAGTACTTAAAAATAGGTGAGACCTGAAATACAAAGTAAATGAGTACATTTCTTACAGATCTGAAATACCCATTTATTTATAGGCAGGTCTACAGAATAGTTAATTTAGTAGGACTTGATATGGAAATTTTTTTTTTTTTCAGGTGAACCGAAGTAAAAGGAGAAAGCAAACTGGATATTAATATTACATGTTAATAGTACGCTACGGCTTTTTCTATAAAGATAAAAGTCCATCCGGATATTGGGTTTTTTTCTTTCCTGTATACCTGAAAAAAAAAAATCAGATAAGGTCTTTGATCTAATTCCACAGCAACACAGACTGGCCCCGTTAATTTTTAATGCCGTTTCTGTCTCCCTTGTGAACACATTTGTCAAGGGCGTTCTGTCAGCCTGCTTAGGTGCTGTAAAAGTACATTTGATGAATACACTCAGACCTTTCTCTCTGCGATTAATATAACAGGCATGGCTTCATTTCACGGGAGGAGGACCACTAGCAAAACCATATGTAGTTCTGATGGCCATTTACTTCAGAGAAGTTGAAATGTTTTATAATTGACAGTACATGGGAGAACAGCCCACCGTGCCCAGTGGCACAGTGTACGGTAATTCGTGAGCAGACGTGCGAGTTCACGTTGTTTCTGCCGAGCCTCAGGGCGGACCCGAGAAGAAAGGAGGAAAAGCATAAGTCAAAATGGCCAGCTGTCAGGAGGACAAATATTAGCCAGACCCTCAGGATCAAGAGACCCTCGCTGCTTAGATAAGAGAGACATCCACAACAAGAAACACTTTCAATTAATTCATCTCCTTTATCGAATGCAGCATTGCTTCCGGCGTAAAGATAACTTCTGGGTTCAAGCGTGTCGATTTTTTTTTTGCACAAAAACATTAACCAAAACATATAAATGTTTTGTGAATGACTTCGCAGAAAGAAGACATCTATTCGCTCTGGTCTGCGCTGTAAGAGGTACTTCACCTTCTTAACCTGAAGCCAGGCTCATCATTGCAGTAAAATCAGAATGTACTGTATATATTCTGTACTTAGCAGTTGAAGGTTAACACTTTTCCACTCTCCCCTTCGTTTAAAAAAAAAGATCTTCTCGGGTAATTGATCGCTAGTTTCCAAGCAATCCACTCTAGCTTTAGAAAAATTAAGTGGGTGGTCTCATTATCGATGCAATACAATTAATACAAATTCTTCCAAGGCAAGCAGTAGGGATTTTGAATGTACATGTTAAAAAGTCACACAAAAGTCCGTATAAAATCGCAACACCGAGGTTAGTTACGTGAAACGCTGAGTAACAGGCAGAAAAACAATTTCTATCAAAACAAACGAGTATATTGCCGAGGCTGGAAAATTAATCAAAACGCGGCTTAAATATCGCCCGTCTCTCCGCCGATTTTCCCCTCATTTAATGAAAACCATCTGGTTTCCCAGAGACTTACCAATAACTGGCTATTTCATCCAGACTGCTCCCTTGTTTTTTCACCGTACACTGGTAGCATGGAGTATTAGTGGCCGGGGGGGAGTCACGGGGTGTCACGACTGAGCGTTTTTCACACACGTACAGAGAATATAGGTGTGTATTTCTATTTGATGCAAAAAATGCCAAGTCAGACGGGGGGGCGGTGGAGTGAGTATGCTGTGACTTGCAGAGGTTCACATCTCCCGGTTACTACATCCAAACCACACCCACCGCATTGCAGAACTAACACACAAGAGCACCGCTGGGGTGTCGTGTCAGGTCTGAAGTGACCGAAAGCAGGAGAGTCGCACTGGACATCCGAGGCGACGACTCGCGCACTTCAGCCTCTAAAAATACTGAAGCCAACAAACGAGCTATAAACCCCTGCCGTTATTAGCTAAAACATCGTCTTCATTTTTTTTTTTACTAACGGATACAAGAAAAACTTTTTCAAGTGCTCCGCACTGAAATAAACTCAGTGACCGGAGTCTCTTTTTTTCCGCTAAATGAATTCCCTGCTGCTACTTTACAGCTTCTAAATGTATCAAAGTATCAACCACAGATTTTTCTTCCTGCGGCGACAACATCGAGTGCAAGGATATATTTAAATAGCCACAGTAGACGTTAACATAGGCAAAAAAAAAAACGCACACGCAAACACACACACACACAATCTGGCACATCTAAAGGAATCGCACTGATTTGCCCGAAGAGATTTATTTTGTGGGGAGAAAAAAAAAACAGGACGCACATACTGTCACAGTATCAGGGCGATGCATGCCCAGGAAATGTACAGTATGCCCCCTTCCCTACCTCATTCCTGCAACACCGCTACAAAAATTCTCGTTTTCGCTTTGACACTTTCGATGCAACACAACGTGAGCCCGCAGATCCATTTTTTTTTTTTGCATTCGATAAGTTGCTAGCTTTTTACCGGGTATCCCGTGTCCCCGCTCGGCTGATGAGGCTGCAGCTCAGTCCGCTCTCTGCTCGCCAGCTGTGTCACCGCCAGCGCCAGCGGGCTGAGCAGGAGATACGGGACAGCGCGGCATTCTGGGATACACGAGGACAGCCAGCGCACCCTCTGCTTATTCTAGCAGAAGATGCGGGAGCGAATGAGAGCCCACCTCCGGGATGAGTCACGGCCGGTACGAGCGACCCACACGCGTGTTGCAGGACCTTGCGGTGCGAGGGATGGCCACCGAAATAACCCAAAACGAACACGGCGCCGAAGCAAAGCAAACCCGGTTCGACTTAAAATACACTTAGACGGTCTCGAGTGGAACTTGGGATGCCCACTTCTCCCGAGCAGAGTTATCTGCTGGGCCAAATAAGCAGTTTACTCGGGTTTTTTTTTTTAATTTCCGAGAACTGAACGTCTGAAATTAGACATGTTCTTCTTTCAAAAATAAAGATGTCCTTGAACAGATTTTCGGAGTCATTTTTTGTAATTCAGGGCAGCAAAGCTATATATTTTGGAACACGCTGAACGTTTGAATTTAAATTCGCTTAATAAGCTTTAACAGCTTTTAAAAAAATGTCCCTGGGTCAGTTTCCTGCACTGTGTTCCTGGCCACGATGGGTTAAAAGGACATATGTTATTTCAACAGCACCCGCCAGCTGCAGTGTTCATTCATGTATAATTAAACTCTTGTAACTAATTGCACAAATTTAGTCTTCACAAATTCTAAATGAACCCTGGCAAAGGCAAAGAGCTGCTTAACTGACAGAAATTCCTTTCTTGGTTTGTTCTCAATCTTGACGAACCATACCATGTGTACAGTATCGCAGCATACAGTACATTCTACTTGCATTTTTTCCATTATCCTCTACGCATTACATTGTATTCAATTTATAAATGATTCGGCATCATTAAGATTCATTAAATATAATGTCAGAATTTTTGGGGGGTGTATAACAGGGTTCATAGAGTCCAGGGGGCCTGTTACAGTGAAATCATTTGAACACTATGACATCTTACACAGCAGGACCTGTAAAACTCCCCCTTGCCAAAATCTGCAGCAAGCTTAGAATCTGATAGGCTCTTGCCTATCCACAGGTCCAAGGCATGGCATTAATGTAGTGCGTGTGGTTGAATCTCAAATCCTAGCTGCTGTCTCATGTACTTTCAAGTGCCTGACCTACACAGCCAAGATAAATGCTACATCCAGTACCAAAAGGCCTACACCCCTACAGTGGAGATCATTCAAATACTCGAGAAAGCTAGGGAATGACATTAACGTGACACCCTCGTCTTCCACTGCAGGACCTGCTACAATCACACGGTGTGGACAGGCCATCATGAGGACTAGAGGACCATATCCCAGTCCGAAAGCCAGCAGTCCATTCCAGGTAGAACACGTCTTTATGGCTCCGTCTTGAGAAGCACATGTACTGTGATATTTTATGCATCGAGTGCTCAAGCACACCACACAACCGCACCTGCTGAGGTACCATCTTCCAGAAACTCCTGCTGCCTTTGAACAGATGACCATGGCCATAGGGGTTAGAAGGAACCTGAGAACTTTTATTTACTGGTGAGACATTACAGGTGCTACACAAGCTGCCAACTGTGGTCCAGATCACACACACACCACACGACGTCGGATAGCTATGCTTTGTCAGACCTGGTGTTCGCTACTGTGACCCTCAACAAGAGGGTAACTTCAAGGTTAAGTTTTAGGATGTATTGGAGGCAAAATAAAATCCACTTCAATATAAACTGTACAGAAAGTCATTCAAAGCCTTCCCAGCAAAGCTTTTATAGTGATACTGGGTGGATGGTGTTCATCAAGAAAGCCTGCATTATGGACTTCAGTGTTGCACTCAGTGCTGGTATCCTACTTACTCTTGTGCGGTCACTTAAAACCAGTAATTACTCCCTATGCAAGTACAAATCATGTTCTGTAGCACTCTGTAAACTACAGTGCAAAACAGAAATATCCTTAAATGACTTTTTAAGAAAGAAAAAAAGTTGCTCTTGAAGGTTTCTATGTTAAAGCACTATAAGAAAGACTTGTGTATCTCCTGAACTAGATACATTTTTTAAGCCAAGGGGAAGTATGGGTAATTTAATAGCAAGAAAAATGCACACATTATCTCTATGGATAACACCATATACTTCTGGATTCAAACCACATTCTTAGGCGCACCTCTGAGGTCCTGACCCACACAGCTACAATGGTGTCTGTAGGAGGGCAACTTCTCAGAGCTGGCATAAGGCAGGACTGCTCCAGGACAGAGCACCAGCCCATAGTAGGGCAAACTTGCGTGTGCACAGTGAAAGTGTAGAGACAATACTTACAGTAAGGTAGCATGTCTTAGGAAAGAGCAAAGAAACCAGAGCACCTAAAAAAAATAAAAATCACACAGACACGTGGAAAACACAGTACAGATAGTGCCCTGGTCTGAAATCAAATCTAGGACAAATAACTCACTCTGGAAATAAAGTGACTTTGAAAATGACTAATACACAGCTTTCATGGGTAGTCAGATCATTTCAATAGCTGCCCACATTGGAATCATCTAGGGAAAATGATAATTAAAATTCTTATTGAGTGTTTATTTAAGTCATGCACAAAAAGTGTAATGAAGCTTCATGTTTTTAAACGATTCAAAACCAGCACCAACGAAACAAACCGTTATTGATACAATGTACCAAATGTCACTGGGATCCTGAAGTGAAGAAATGAAATGGAGGACGTTAATTGATTTTCTTTTTTAATTTCTCAAAAAAACAGAAAAACATTTAAATATTTGGTTTGGAGCTCAAAGAGCTGACCTGCTCTTTCAGATGTTAAAACTATGAGTCAGCTGCTGCGGTCCCTAAAAAGACCCACAAAAAAATCACCACATTACAAATCGAGGTCTTAGCAAAATCCATCTGGTTTGGAATGTCCCAACATTCTTAATACTTGGAGCATACTTCAGCATAAGAGACTCATTTGCTCTAAGTTGGTGCAATTCAGAAAAGTAGGTTTGTTCCTCTCATAGGCAATTAAGATGGTGACAACGTGACAATTCGGCACTAGTATCATTTATGCCATATAAAAAACATATTATCTACAAATTAGGGGAAAGGCTAGCACTTGGAAAACATTTGTTTAAAAGTTGTCAAAATAAGGGTAAAAAAATGTGTTAACTTAAAATGTTCAATTGTATTTCGAACAGCTATATCACCCTGCAACTCACAGCTGGCAGCCCACAGGAGCTCAGCAGGTGTGAGCCTGGTCAGTACCTGGATGGAAGACCTCCTGGGAGAAACTAAGGTTGCTGCTTGAAGAGGTGTTACTGTAAAAAGGTACCGTCCTTCGGATGAGATGTAAAACAGAGGTCCTGACTCTCCGTGGTCATTGAAAACCAGGACATTTCTCAAAAAGATTAGGGGTGTTATCCCACTGTCCAGCCCAAATTGCCCCCAGCCTATACCAATCATGCCCTCCTAATAATCCCCTTTTATCAATAAACTTCATCACTCTGTTCTCCTCCCCACCGAGAGCTGGTGTGTGATGAGTGTACTGGTGCACTTTGACTGCCATCACATCCTCCAGGTGGTGGAGGAGAGTCCCCATTATCTGTAAAGCGATTTTGAGGGGATTGTCCAGAAAAGTGTATAAAATCAAATTGTAAGGATAATTTTGACTATTTTTATACAACTGTACGCATTATCAGAAAACATATTTTCGTACCAGTTTTCTCATTTTACCAGCTTATGTACATTTGTAGGATTTGCATCCATTTACACCCTTTCTTATAAGAAAAAGAACACATCTGAGAGAATTTCACAATGTTTAGCACGGAAAGCAAGGCGGACAAAAAAATAATCAATGGAAGAAACGGAAAATCAAAAGTAAATTCAGAATTAGTACACAACTGCAACCTAAAGTGTTCTCAAAAGTACTTTAAAAACTAACAACTATGTATAGCTGTCAAATGCTATATTGAAAAATGAGCATATGAGTAACATTTTCCCCACTGTCAGCATTAGTATCACCATGTACTGGAGATGATTCAACTTTAGGAAGGCACTGCACATCCTTTGGATGAAAAAGGGTGATATCAGTCTGCTCTCATTATCTATGTGAATATGACACACAGAGGTCCATTTGTCTGCATAAGAAATTTGTTTGCTTCAGTTGACAGAATTTACAGTATAAGCACCCCATATGTTTTTTTTTTTATTTTCTTTGGAGCAGACTTAACAATCCGGAAGTCGTCTACCACGCTTCTCAAGTGTCATCAGACAGTCCTCTTTAAAGACATTAAGGCTGTCTGAGCAGCACAAAGGCCGTCATCAAGCACTTGTGCCATCAGAAAGGATCAATGAGAACAAACTGCCATGACCGACGAAACAACAGAAATGAAACCTTCACAGTATTTTACAAAAGTTTTACAACACTACAAAGTATACACAAGACAGCATATAATACAATGTTCTACTAAAACACAAGTTAACACACATGGATTGTATATTTAAAGCTTTATCAGACTAATAAATGACTGAAATCTGATACTTATTTTATCTATACTTGTAATTCTAATGTATTTAAATTGTATACAATATTTTTTTCAAAATAAATACAGATAAAATAGTCAACTATACAGTATAGGTAGCACTTGCTATTAAGAATACTGTATCTTAATTAGACAGATGCTGTTTTAACATAAAATTAAGACAGCGTCTGGAGTACCATTACGCTTTGATATTGTAATGACTGTAAGGCCTTTGTGCACATCTAAAAGCTGTCTTTTGTATGGAAAATTCTCTTGGCGTTAACAACAATCTGCTGTAAAGTAAACAAAGATCTACAGTACATCACATAAACAAACGAAGATTATAAGGTTTGCATGTACAATTTTTAATTTATGCTTTTTTAAAAAATGACTGCTCTACTAAATTAGACGAAAGTTAAATCCAAATCCATTTATTAATCTGAACTCTTTTCAGTGAATCCCATATGTCTTAATATACGTGTAGGTCGTTTGCTGAAATAAAGTGATATTGCAGTGTTTCTGACCCATCCAGCCTGGTGGCTTGTCTTTAATAAATTCCTGACTTAGTACCTGGATGTAAATAAAATAAAAAAGAAATAAACTTCCTCAGGAGTCTTTTCATCTTTACATCTCATAATGCATTCCCATATTGGGAAACGCAAATGTTACAGATTTAATTTATCAATGAAATTGTTGAGGTCTTATGTTTTCTTCATTCTATCAATTTAAAAAAAAAACAACTCAAAAGGATTTCAGCTCACCGTTAACTCCTGTAAAATCTTTCAAACTACTACTAATTGTCATGACAGCTCCATTGACATAATGTCAAATCCAATTATTCTTCCAGGAAAATACAAACAAAGAGACAACCAACAAAATGAGTATACGCTTAAAACTGACTTTGTGAGCTGAAGCAATCTTTTGACGGAGTGCTGCAGGAAAACACCATAGTAACGAACTACATTGAAGGGTTCATTTACAACATTATCACAGCTGCAATACATGGACAAGACAAGTAGAAAACAAGAAACATCCATCTGAGAACAACAGTCGCAATGTAACGGAAAAACTCATTCTGCCTGTTCCATCTCTTGGCAATGCATACATGTTGATTGAAAAAAGTTTAATGTGACTGTCATGGAATGCTCAAAGTGACAAAGTTAGGGAAATATGCTCTCTGAATCTGCCACCTTAAGGCAAGAGAACCAAGAGGCAGCACTAAATGTATTTAAGGTTGTGTCTAGTTTTCTTTCCGATTGTGAAACATCACATTTCTTTTTCACAGTTGCACAAGTGTGGTAGTATGTGCAAGAATCAGGGGAAGGACGTTACAGTGCAGTAGAATTCGACTAACCTCCAATTAGGACTTGACCCTGGAAATGAATGGAAACTTATTTAGCGAAGCTTTAGCCCATGTAAAAGGATATTTTTAGAGTGATCAATGCTTGGTGCTTGGAATAGTTTGCCATAAGTCATACATGAATACAAAAAACAAAGAGAAATGACGCCATCTGGGCAATCTAACTCATTTCGTTTTTGGTTCCTAGTCGTTGATCTAATAGATCAATTGCTTTATCCATCTAATACCTCTTTCTTGAAAGAAGTCAAGTTATTGGCTTCAACAATATGGCTAGGTAGCTTATCACAGACTCTGACACTTTGTGCAAAGGAGTGGAACTGTTCACTGTGAAACACTCTGCTACACTGCGATCCTTCTTAAATTCCTTCTAGACTATTCTAGTTTTCTTATTAAGAAATGCTGAATACATTGAAATGCTATCACATTTAGATCAGTTACTGGCCAATAAGTGATGTGAGCAAAAACAAACTGGAACAAACCAACCGAACTGCACAACAGGAAAATTCCACCACTCATCTAATTAGGGGCCTGAGTCTTTTACAAATACTGTTAATGAAACTAGGTCACATTCCCTTCCTTATTTATTATTGAAGGTCTTTTAATATCCTGATATGTTAACAGACCTCTTGCCTTTTAAAGAGAGCAGTACAGCCATTTAAATACTCCATGTTCAAAATAGTGCACTGAGCATTAAATCAGCAGGAGTTTCATGGCTGTGGCATTCCGTAAGAAAACATTTTCCTAACATATGCAGGGCTTGGCAGTGCAATTCTGAAATAATTTTAGAACACCAGATTCCTAAAATATCCATCACAGGAGACATATCCCACAGACACACAATGAGCTCTGCTCATATTGATTTAAGTTTTTTTGTATACTCCAAAACTCAGTGTGCAACTCATTCAGCAAAAAATCAGACAGAACAGTTGTACAGTATTTAACACATCCCTGCAACTAATAAGTCAGAGCTCCTGATTTAGAGCCTTCTCTAAGGACTTCTCTCTAAAGATCATTTAATCACTTGCATTGTTTTTTTATCTTAAAGTAAAAGCATACACAGTGCAGACAAAAAGCTTGTGAGCTTCAAAGATAAATATGAAAATGTCATAGCCTTACATAGACAGCCTTTTAGAATTAAAACCAGACTTTATGTCAATATCCAATAGGATTATATAGCAACCAATTCCTTGTTTCTTGAAACACAATCCTGTATGGATTAAACAAACATTGTGTAATTAAGGTGCAGGGGATGTAAAAAAGCAAGTGAATCTCTCATTTCATTTTACAAGTCAAGGAAATATTAGAAACAGGTGTTTAAATAATGAGGTAGATCTTGGAGCTGAATTTCTGAACCCTATGTAAATACCCGAGACATTGCGGGTATGGTGTTTAGACACAAGTCACACCACAATCTCATGAAATCCCTGAGGGCTTCGGAAAAAGCTACTGGAGCTCATCAGTCCAGAAAGGGTTATAAAACCGTTTCTTTTAAGGATTTGGGGCTCCACTTATTTACTGCCAGTCTACAAATGCAGAATGTTCAAGACAACTGTCACTCTACCCAGAAAACTTCTAGCTGCAGTCATTGCAGCTCAAGGGGGTGCCACCAGTTACTGAATCTAAAGGTTCATATTGAATGGTGCATCATTTGGGGATAAATACATTTTGAGAGAGTATCCTGTTCAAGCCCAGGATTCACAGACGGGTACAGCAAGTACTTATGTCTTGACCACGTGACCAGACGCACAAGTGCGCAGAGATAAAGTCACCTGGTCTTTGGCCTTATGATCTTGGCGCTTGCCTCTCTGCCTTCAAGATGCAGGTCTGCTTGGGCACTTCCTTCCAGAACAAGGCCGTTTCATCTGCGTTGAGGACCTGGTCTAGCCTGTATCCTTTCCGTTTGCCAAGCCTCTTCGGCTTCCTGGGAAACTCTTCTGCAGCCATGTGATCCGCCGATCCTCCCCGTCAGCTTGATGTCATGGACAGAATAGGGCTTCTCGAAATGTAATTATTTTAGTCATTTAAGTGTAATAAGTTTACTAATTAGAAGACTAAATAAGGGGTCATTATAAGCTGTGAGGTTATTCACAAATTTCAAATTTCCCGCCAGTTAGGCATTTAATTATTTATTTTTAAATAATAGGTAAATAAGGGGACAAATGCCGTGCTGAGAATGGACGAATGGTGAGACCCTACTGTACCGCTTTTAATACAATCTCATCATCCAGCAGCTCACCGATGAAACACATTATGTTTCAGATACGCTGACCAATTAATCTCCAAGACACCCCTGAACATAAATCTTTTGACCATTTTAATATGAACAAAGGAACATTAAATTAATGACTTCTGTGACTTTTTGCGTCTTCTTGCTGCATTTTGCCTTTTAACAGTTCCTCACAGCACAAATACAAGGGAAATGACAATACACAACCCAGGGGACTATTAAAACTGTGGGTGATTCAAAGTGGTGTTTTCCACTTGCTAAATACTGTGTACTAAAATAGATGTATTCTTTTTATTAATTTTCCTAAAGTATTCCCCATTGGGCTTTGCTTGGAGAGAATAAGCCTATAGCTTAGGGGAGGGGACTGGCCCAATTCACTCCCCATTTACCATCAGCTGCCAGGACTTTCCAGCTGCATAATATGACTAGCTAATTGTTGCCAGGATTTCCAGGATAGGTCTGTCTGAGGAATCTTTATCCGGTCATGCACAAGTACTACCCCTTTCTGATCAGCTGCTCGTGGGACTCCTAGTAATTAGGGCAGTGGTCTTCCTCGAGTCGGCACCACAGCTCTCATGTTTGCTTTCCAGAGCTACTGTACTATACGAAACGAGCAAGGACATCACAAAGGATGGACTCTTCATCTCTCCCAGGCCATTATTGATTTATTCTCTTGTTGCATACAATATAAGCCAAGTAACAGAGACATTTATAAGCTTATGCACCTCACATCTAAAATCCTGTGCATTACCACAAGAGATGACACATACTGTACAATTACCATACCTGAAAAGGCTAGTATGATATTTGCTTTAGGGGTCAATATTATGGTCCACCATGTTAGATTTTGTGAATACCTTGAAGAGTTCTGAAGACTTGTATCATGTCCCCACATAGCCTTCGCTGTTCAAGACAGAAAAATATTTGATTCTCTCTGCCTGGCTGTGTATGATATTACAGAATTGTAGTTCTGTAAAATATCTGGTTGCTTCACTCTGAACTGGTTCCAGAGCAGCGATATCTTTTCTATGAAATGTCAACAAAAGTGTACACAATAATCTAAATGATGCCTTAAGAGCATTAAAAAATGTTATCATACTGTAAAACCTTAGAATTTAAATTACCATATGTTAACTACATATCTTACCGTTTGTTTTGTCTTTTAATTGCTTCCCCAGATAAACACCTAAGGCTTTTTCACAAGCAGCCTCTACAAGTTCAGCATTTCCCCATTTTGCATTTAAAGTTTGTTTTAATTACATTTGTACTTGTCTACATTAAATGTCATCTGCCAGGTGTTTGCTTTGTGTTGAATTTTATCAAAATCTTTTTGATTTTCATTTGCTGCACTTTTCTCAACTTACTAATTTGATATTACCTGTAACCCCGACTAGTTTTCTAACAGTTTATCTCAATGATCTAGATTCAGGCATACAGTGGTTCTTCACAAGAATCCTCATACAGATTCCAGCAGTATTCCACGAATTAGCCCAGTCTGAGCACCCACCCCTTGTCTGTACCCTCTGTACATCAGCCATTTCCCTTTCATTGTCTAGAAGACTCACATTTTCTCAAAGAGTTTTACTTCATCCTTGATGTTTCTTTTGTTGCTGTAGTACTGAAAGAACTTATTTAGCCCTTCAGTTGTTCTCTTGGTCTTTATATACTGCAAGGTAACTAATTTCCCTGTGCTTGCAATTCATTATACTATTTTTCTTTAACTGGATTCTATAGTTTTTTTTAATTATTTTATAAAGCGCTCTCTTTTTCCTTATATCTTTAACTGTATCTCATTCCATCAAAGGAAAATGTATTTTTTTTCTTTGTACTCTTGATCTACAGTTTCAAAAACATCTTGAAGCCCACTATCACAATCACCACATTTCCCTAATGGGTCTCTCACCTCTGCTTGTGTCACATCCATGTACTAACCACTACTTCAGGGTCACAGGTGGGCAGGACCCTGTCCCAGCAAGCAACGGGAGTAGGGTGGTCAGCTCCCTGGGTGGGACACCACTCCTTCCGAGAGCACACACAGACACAAACACACACACACACCAGGGCCGATTTTCCTAGAAGCCTACCAGCATGTCTTTGGACTGTGGGAGGAAACTGAAGCACCTGGAGGAAGCCCACACACACACAAATTCTCACTCCAGGTCCAGCATCGAACCTAGGGCCCCAATTCTGCGCCACCATACCACCCAAATAAGATCTATATAAGGAAAAAAAGCAACACGGAGCAAAATAGCAGTCATTAAACATGTCTACCACTGCAGTTTCTGCTGCCGATATTCCTGTCTTTGTTGGAGAAAGTTGAAGTCGTCCATCAAACACTACTTCCTTTCACACAACTTCATGTATCTACATGTACAGTAACAAACAGTAATTGAATTCCTACGGCCATGGGTTGAAAACCCCAGCACTCAAATATTGTCTTCAAATGATCTGGACTTCATTACCAGTTGTCAAGTATTAGAGAGGATCCTTTTTTTAAAAAAAATTCCACTTCTGATTATTTGACCCTGTTTAAAGAGGACTGTATAGAATGGAAACTGACAGGCGGGATTGTAGCAAACTTCCCAGAACACCTGTCCCCTGCCTCATAAAAAAACAGTGTGATCCAAAGCTGACCATGTTAAAACACAGGTGGCACTCTAATCCATCATCTGGAACAGAACTGTGACAGCACAGGATTTGAAAGAAAAGACAGTCTTGTTCCTGCTTCCTCTTGTGATATTTAACTCAAATCAACGACTGCATAAAAATATTAAATCAATTAAAAATAACAAGTAGCAGCAGATGTTACTCCTTGTTAGGAAAGTGGTTTGCAAAATTATTATTGTAATTTATATTATCAACTTGTGAGATGGAAGCTGAATAAAGGCCATTTTATTTTCACACAGCTTTTAGAATCGTACTTGTCCTTTTTTAATTAGTACCAAGTCCAAACAAACATGATTAATGGCGGGACATGAACTCTGTAGAATTCAGGACAAAGCTAAAGCCACACAAGAATTTACGTGTACAACATAAGATCTAAATTGCACTTTTTCCAAACCCCTACAGTATATAATTTTCAAAAGTGATACCAGTGAGAGAAATACTGGATTTTTGGAAGAATACAAAATGGTGCAGAACACTTCATAATATATTTCCAGGAGTATATAAAACCAGGCATGAGAGAGGCATTTAAAGGTAGTTAATTTAAAAACCTCTCAAAAAAAGAGGAAAAACAAGGTTATCTAATAAATGAGGACAAACTGCAAACCTTTAACACACAGAACACGCAAATACAGCATTTCAATCAATTCATAAACGTCACATACATTTCATTCCAATGGATTCTGCTAGTTTAATAAGAAAGAACCAGTCATCTCATATTTCTAGTTTCTCAGTGCAGACTATCTTGGCAGCTCAATACGTCAATATTGAGATACTTTGAAGAAGACTTGTTTTGCAATTTATCCCATCATAAACATCTATTTACATGCTCTTATGCTTACATTTCATGACTCCCTAGTTGATTTACAGTTCCATAACACGGCTTATTTTCTTCTGTACCAACAAACTTTTAGGAAATGCATTTCCTAATGGAGGAAAAAATAAGGTCTTGGGAAAACTACTAAGGCCTTCAAATCCTAAATAGAACCTTGACTTCTGGGCAAAAGAGTACCCGAGGTCATGGTAGAGCTGCAATTCAGAACTGATGACATACAACACACCTTTATATGAGAGCGATGGGTTTGTCAGTATGTCACTGATTGCTTTCACAGTTTGGATGCTTATTTACTGTGGCCTTTCAGACATTAAACCATAAAGTCAAACTATTAAACTTATTTTATATAATTCCTATAATATCATAATACTTCATTAAATATTAAAATTTACTGGGGGAACACAACATAACCAGTAGTTCCAGTAATTCTCTAGGCTTACAAACTAAACATACAGATCTTGAACAAGCAACATTTTGACAAGGTTTATAGTCTTATTTTGCACATGTGGTATGTATATGGTTTTTTTTTATTTAAATCAAAGTTAAGTCACTGGAAAAGAAATGTAGGACATATACTTCTTCAAGGTCAATTGAGCAGTTCCTATATCCCCAAAAGGCACACTAGTTGAAAGGTTAATGACACACCCAGCTTGTTTTATCATAATGGATTATTAGAATGCTTCATAAAGAGGGTCACGGATATATACTGTATATACACACATGTGCTAAAACTTTCAAAGGCAACTATGGTAACAACTGCATCATGTGGCCTACTGTTTCCATACATCCATGGGCTTAGTTTTATAGTCACTGCAATAATGCAAAAAAATACAGTAAATACATTGTTTTACAAGATGTCGTATAAGATTTTACAAGATACTTGTTTTACAAGTAACCAAATGAAGACGTTGTTTTACATACAATACCAATCAAGGGAATGCAGTTCAATGAATATCAATAGAAATTCTTATTCATACTAAATTAACTCACATCACGCAACTGTTTTCATTTGTTAATTTTACAAAATAATCTTGCACGCCTCTTGTTCTATATGGAATGTGCAAGCTCATGTCTGCGACTCTTCTAAATGATGACTTGCAGTAACCTTCTGCCAGAACCCAGCGTGTGCTACAAACGTGATATAATAAAAACAGTCTTCAAGTAGCGATGGTCAAAAAGTATTGATGTGAGCTTTCAATTCTTGTGTTAAGGAAGGTGTTCACATGTAATGCCTAAAATTTAAAAGTTCAACTCATTTTGCTAAAAGACACAAAAGAGTGAATAAGTGTCCAAGAGATGCACATCCCTTAAAGATGCATGCTCCAAGAAAACGGATGAGATGACAGTGTAGCAAATTAAAATGACAACAAGGCCATTCTACTTATTTTGTTAACCTGTATGCCTCAGCTGATAACCCCAGTCTCCAACATCACCCGAGAACATTCCCCAGAGGCGTGATCTGAGTCTTCCCCACCAGCTCCAGCACTGATATCAGTAGCATCTTTTTCTAGCACACTGTAACGCTAGTAACACAGAGAATCATAAATAGACTATTTAATGACAATGAAGTCCATAACCAAGCATCCAAGATCTGGCTCTTTAAAACCCCTCCTTTGTCCTCAGCATAAATATTTTAACAGAAACTCCGTGCTGCTGCATAACATATTGCATTTCCCATCAAGCCAATGTCAAGAGTCTTATTTCATAAGAACACCCCTAATAAATCACTGTGAATCCAAACACTGAATGAGAACAGGTCTCTGTGCAAAGGGTTTGATATTGCTGCTCCTGCTGCAGTGCAGCCTAGCCCATGTAAAACACAGGGAATCGAAGCTGGTTTTGTCACAGAGAGCCCCCAAGGTTCCCATTAAAGCAGCTCTTTTTAATTATTAACTAAGGACCATTCTGAGTAAGAAGTTCAAAAGACATTGAACAAATGTGAACCGATGAGGAAAATCTATATTGCGGTAACAGTATCTATCCTTCTTGAAATGTAAAGTTTTGAATAATAATAATAATAATAATAATAATAATAAATAATCATAATCTTAATAATAATTGGTCTGGGCGATTCTAAATCCATTATTCATAAGAGGAGAAAGAAATGTGTCAGCCTGTAAAAACCTGTACCAGTCACAATTTAGAAGTGGTTTTTGTCATTCTTTCCAGTGGAGTTAATGCTCCTGTGCCATAAACTGTACGACTTAACAAGGATGAGATAAAACCAAGAAGTGTTTTTCATAAAACAAAAAAAAAATTGTTTACAGTTTAAATGTTTATTTTATTGTAGGATGGTATGGTGGTACAGTAGTTAGCATTGCTGCCTCACAGTACTGGGATCCTAGGCTCAGTTCAGGACCTCCAAAAACATGCTGGTAGTTTAACTGGCTTCTGAGAAAACTGCCCCTGGTGTGAGTGTGTGTCTGTGTGTTTGCGCTGTGATGGGCTGGCGCTGTGATGTACCTTGCCTTATGCTCACTGACTGCTGGGATAGGCTCCGACTCTACTGTGACCCTGTGTCAGATGGTTAGAAAATGGGGGGATGTTTACTTAAAACGAAGCAAACTATAAAGTTACAGTGAACTGATTATACTCATTGGTTATCCAGGTTCAGTGATAAATGAGGAATGAAAACTATTGCCAGCAGTACATGGTTTAATAATAATGTCATGATTATCCACAGAACAGTTAGGATGTTTTTTCATGTGACTTTTATTCTTCAAAATACTCCAAACACAAAGATTTTTTATTTTAATGAGACACACTGAACAGCAGACGTTCCTCTTGCCCTTTAAGTTATCATTAACTCATAGGTCTGTGAACCAAGCTCAAGTCATTACTAGACACCTTAAAACAATAAAACATTAAAATCTACATTTACAGGTGCTGATATTTTAAAAACTGCATGTTGTTTTTATCAGCAAAATAAAAAAAAACTTCTTCCTATGTATCTGATTTGATAAATGTTAAAAAATGTACATGAAAGGTTTAGGTATAAAATCACTGAAGAGTTTCGGTGCTCTCCTGACTTTCCATTTAAACACTGTACATCAGACACTGTACAACAATTCTTAGACTGTTCACAGAACTAGAGCATTTATTACATATCTGAGTTTTTTGGTCTCTCTGTTGCTTAGCTTTGAATTGCACAACAAACTTTGCTTTTTCATTTATCTTCAGCAGTTACGTCAACAAGATGTCCATCAAGAAAAGAATCTACATTCTCTAGCTGTCAGAAACTGGAAAAAAATCTACAGTGTACCAGAAACTCAGATGTATTCCTATGTGTTTAAGATTCTCAATTTAATGATGAAAAAAAGGTCACATGATTGCAAGGAAAAGTATTTCTTGGATGCCCACATCCAGATTTTAACTCCACCACGTTTTTTCACAATACTGTAGGCTCAGAAGAACTAGGATGAGCCGGGAAAGTTTCACAATAAAGTTTTATAGATAGATCAGACCCAGAGATGCATTTCCCCAAAGTGAAGGAAAGGTTAAAGTGGGGAGGAAGAAGAAACCTGCAGATGCTCCGAAGATCACACCTCATCTGTCAAGCATGCGTGAGGTAACCTCATGGCCTGGGCAGGCATGGCTGACTCTGGAACTGATTCACTGCTCTTTACTGAAGATGCAACAGACAGCGGCAGCAGCAGAATGAATTCTGAAGTTCACAGAAACATTTGGCCTGCTTATGGAGAAGAAAATGCTGCCATACTTATAAGGCAGGGCTTCACCGTGCAGCTTGACAGTGACCCAAAGCTCGCAGTCAATGCACTCAAGGAGTTCATCAGGAGAGAAACTTGAAAAAAAATGTGACCGGCCAAGCCCAGATTTCAAACAATTGATAAATGGATTTTACAGATTAAGAAACTGATGAAGAAAAGCTCAAGCCTGAATAACACAAGAAAAGACAAAGTGGATACAGAACAGGATGGTCAGAGACTATCAAAAGAATTTGGTGAACTCAATGGGTCACAGACTTCACATACTAACCTTTACAATTTGTTTTTTTTAAGAGTTACCAACGCATAGTGGCTTAGTTTTCTTAAAGTAAACCGAGTTAAACACAGGTTAAGTTTTTGTTCTAATATGATCAAATGCATGCATGGAATGTATGCATGGAATTACTCAAAAATAAAATAGTTTCTTGACTTGACAAAATAATTTGGACAGAGCACTGTATCTTTCAGAGTTTGTATAACACCAACATCAAGAAAACGATATGCCAGCAAGTAAGAGGACATTGATTTTTCTAGTAATGAATCACATGCTGTGTGCTCCTAATGTTGTGCAGACATAGCCTGGGGTGATATTAGAGAAGGAAAACAGATTACAATACTCATGCTGCCTCAACAGTAGGCAAGTGACTGATGAATCAACAACCCTCATGTTAATTTGTATGTGTAAGCTTTGGAATACCATTTAATTAAATACCCTACACCTTTTAATTTACACATCATTCTGACTCCATATCGCCTTTGGCTTACAAAATAAAATACTCAAGCTGCCCGTTACGTTAGAGCTTGCGTAATAGTGCACAGCACATGTTTTATAGTATAAAATTGTCAGATTCTCTAAAATCATGAAGTAAATGTCATAATAGCATTTTGTCAGTTTCAAACAATACAGTCACAGAAAACAAAATGGGTGCTTTTATATGATTATTTCCCTTTGTAGTCCTGATTCAGAGCTGAATAAAAAGCCCACGGTGGTTGTATTTTCTTAGTTGTCTTCAGAAGGAATTTGAAATGAAGTCATTTTAGTACATGATAAACAATTACTGTTGATCATATTTCCCTTCCTTTATGACACAAAAACTCTGCCACATTATAATTTGCAAAATGTGGAATAAACTGTGTCGCAAAATAGCCTTAAGAAAAAACAGCTTAGTTTCATTATGATTATTAGTGTAACTGCCTATTCGGATTTAAAATGGTCTTCTTTTAAAGAAGTGAAAGAGAAAATAAAGCACCAGATGAGCTGAAAGGAAAAGCAGTTTAGTAGAAACACTGAGGTAATTCTAAGAATAGGAAGGGAATGTATTTCAAAGTCTAAGATTAAAGCTGTCTTGAAACATCTGCCATGAAAGCGTGGCAAATTAGGAGAAAACAATGATCTGGAAAAAAGCATTTTCAAAATGTCTTGAATTAATCGAAAAGGTTTGTTTTCGGATTATGCGGTTTTGTACAGGATGTCAATGTAATGGTTATTACTTGGAAAAATCCATTCCAATCAATAAATATCAAACCATTAATCACAGAATTCAAGTATTTTGCTGCTATTCTTTAACGTACGAATGTGGAAGAGAAAAATCTGGCTGGCAAACAGCTGTTGAAACCGTCTGCCTTGAGGGCGGCTTCCCCTGGTTTCTTCCTTCAGAGAATGTAGAGCACCATTATCATGTCATCTAAATTACATTAGTCTCAGGCTAAAAAAGGAAAGCAGGAGCTGCAGCTCAGGATTAGCGTGTTCTTCCACTCTAATATAATAAGTATAATTAAAATGTGGCCTGGTGCTGTTCTTCGCATCTCTAATGCAGTACATCCCACTTCCAGAGACTGTCAACTCTTTGAATTTTGCTTACTTGTTGCTTAATGAAAATTAATGAAGCGTGTCTTTCATTATAATAAAGTATTACCTTATTAATCACTTTCAGTATAGCACTGCAAAGTGTATTGACGCTGGATGAACAAACAAGTTAGGCTCGTGAACAAATACAGAGTAAAAAATGATTCACCTCGATAGTAGAAACACACAGGGCCAATAGAAAGTCTATACACCCTTTGCAGAGTAACACATTTTATGGCCTAACAGCCTGAAATCCAGACATGTAAAATCAGAATTTATTTGATTTTTATTTACCCATTTTAGCACACAAGCTGCAAGTGAAAAACAAATGCTCAAGGACAACCAAGTAAATCAGCTGGATAAGAGTATATACCTCTCTGTCCCAGCAACTGTAAATTAGCTCTGGTGTGACCAGACGCCTTCTAAATCACACAATTACTCCCCACCTCTGCTGTACTGTAGTGATCCTGATTACTTCAGAGTAGAATCGGCTGTTGCTGTAGGTCTCCTCTTCTGGCTAGTGCATCTCAATGAATTTGTCAACGACGGGCGACAAAGAGGGATTAAAAAACCTCTCGGATGAAGGTGATCATTGAGCAGTGGAAGGTTTACGGCACCAACAGGACCCTGTCTAGATCAGGCTGTACATCCAAACCGGATGACCAAGCAAGAAGGAGACTGATCAAAGAGCAACAGCAACAGAATTTTATGGTCAAGCCTGGTCCAAGTGTGCATGTGCTGGCAAGACCTGGCCTGTGTGGTAGCTGGACAAGATGGAAGCCATTACTAAAAAAACAGCAACAAAGCACTACAGGGATTCTGCCAAAATGTTATGTGGTCTGACCAAACTGGAATGTGGCCACAAAATGTATTATTTTACTTCAGGATTATTTGTTAAAATATACTAATGATAAAGGACGATTAAGGTGAAATAACAAACAAATTAAATAATACAGTCTAGTTTCTATATATACTAATCCGACATGATAGTTCATGATAGTCATGCTAAAAGATTTTCAGAACAGACTCGTTTCACAGCCATTACCATTTTCTGATATGGATTTATTTTACCAAAAGAAATCTTTACACATTATACATCATTTTTTCCTATTCTACTTTCATCTATATCTATGTCCTGTTTTGTAAAAAGCTAAAAGTTCAAAAGAGCTTTTTTAGGTCATTTTCAAAATATTGCAGAACTGATCCAGGTGAACTGCCATAAAACAGTTTTTCTGACACTTAGACAGCAATAATTAGACAACTAAAACCAACTAAAATGGTAAAATGCCAATTAAAACTTTAAGTACAGGCAGAGGTAGAAAAATGTCTTAAGAAGACAAGATGCTATTCTAAAATGACTTGTACAGTACTGTATATTACCTGTACAGTAGGTGCCCGAGTAACTTTTGATCATTTAGCCACCAGGGGGCAGTACATCTGAATTTCAAACAGACGCTGCTCATAATATCTCACATATCATAATGCCACATTTAAAAACACCTGAGATGTTAGCAATGGAGGCACATTAAATTGACTGGGCCTACCTGTTTTAGAATGCCTCATCCCAGACATTTCCTTGCGCACAACTTCCTTCAAAAGCACAAGGTGCAAGACCACGTTTAATGTTGTGGCCCATAAATGCAGAAGTTACATTTAGGTTTCCAAGATGTACATACATCAATGCTTGCGCAAGATCGTTTTTTTTAATAATCATTATTTCGGTGTATTTGAGTTGTTTGTTATTTCTGGTCAGTTTTGAAAGGGAAACAGTATTTACCTCTCTAGAAGTATAGCTGTATACAAACATATACTGTACAGTACATGCTGAAACTGAACATGTACGTTTTCACCTTCACCCTCACTTAATCACCAAGGACATGCAGTAAAACCTGATGTAGGAGTTTAACCTTGAAGACATGCGTAGGTGGAGCTCTGATCCCCATGACTCTGTACAAACGTTCAGCTGGACTTTAGCAGTCCTTCTGCAGAGTCGGTGATATCTCTTTATGGAAGGCACAGGATTAAAAATGTATGGGAGCTTTTTAAGGTCACTTTAAGGTCACTTATAATTGTTCCACACTGTGAAACTGCTGAACTATCTTGCTTTGACACGTTAATGCTCTATCTAGGTTTACTCTTATAAGCCTCAACGCAATTGACAATATTCTCCAGACAGACTTCTGTCAATGTATCAGTAAATTAGGATTTAAGAAAAAGTGACTCTCATATTTACTGTACCAAACAATATCATTTTCAGATTAAAGCGATTTTTAGACATGCTCCCCGTTTCCACTGATAACTTTGAAATGTAACTGAAGTTGTAATTGTTTGTCAGCTATATAATATGCTTATAATTCACTCCTCCTAGTCCTGCGATATTACTCTAGGCTTTTCTTATTTAATAGGAGACGCTGTAAGGCCATACATTCAATAGATCTGAATTCCTTTAGCAATTCACAAGGATTAATGTTGTTTTTTTCACTCTTTTATCCACAGCTCATGCTTTGAGTAATTTATAGATCTGTCCGAAATACTGTATGCATGACAAAATACAGGACAACTGAGAGAACATGGCAGAAAACCAGAAAAAAGGTTACCAAAGCAATTGCAAAGGACCTTGTTCTCTCTCAATTCTTAATCTGGACAATGCAAAAGGTAGGAAGAGACATTTTGTAGTAACTTGGCCTCTGCGTACCTACCCTGATATTAAAGTTATTTGTTCAGGCAAAAACCTTTGCATGGCTGTGCATCTATCAAAGGGAAGCTGTAAATCACAGAAACAATATGGAAGGCAAGAAATGAAATTTAGTTTGGGGGGTTGGGGAGCATAAGACTTTTAAAGCAATGAGCAAATTTATTTTCATCCCCTGTAATAATAGAATTACAATGCTTAACATGGAATTTAAAAACGGTTTAACTTGGACTTGTTTTTTGTAGATATCGCATACTGTGTCTGATTCAGGATAGAAACTGCTCATTAATAAGCTAGTAAGTACAAAACAAGACAATTGGTGACTTACTGTCCCCATGTCTCTGCTTTAAATCGAAAAAAGAGCTGACAAACAGCTTTGATTTTTCATCCCTGCTGGTACTGAAACTTGCATTTCAGCCGAGTACTTCCCCAATTCAGTTTCTAGTGCGTTACCCTTCCGGATTTTCATTACAGTTAAACTGAATACAGAATACAGCCTAGTACACGGACTTTAATTAGAAGTCATTATTTCAAACCTACAGGATTTGTAAGAACACACAAAAAAAACAACCTCATCATTACTGAAATGGTTTCTCTTGAATAAAACATTTAATAACTATTGATCATGTGTAAAAGCGAAGCAGAGATGATGAAAACATCAACCATCAAATTACCAAATGGAAACCGTTTGTGTATTAAATGTCCGTTTTGTTCCTCGTTCGATTGCCTGCTGTGAAAAACCTAAATGTTGGTCCTAGTTGCGTATGAATGCTCATATTTAGTTTTGTCGAAATCATCCTAAAAGAAAATAGCAGCATCAATAAAAGCAATTGCTGCCAGAAAAGCTCCTCCCAATATACTGTAATACATGCATTCCTACTGCTTGTCACCAATAATTTGAGCTCATCCACAAGAAAGGTTTAAGTTTCTACATCTCTCTCCAAAACTAGATCTACTGTACGTCAATAAATCCAAATAATGTGAACATCTACCTTCAGGTTAAGGTATAAACGTATTACAAAACAAATGCACTGGTCACAGCAAAGAGATTTATCTTCAATTTTCCTTCCTAGCTTTAAACACTCTTACACTGAAGTACTCATTCATACTTACTGCTGTCAGGTGAAGGCAAATTACAAATCTGAACACAGCTGCAGCCCCCTTTATAAAGGGTGTTCACACTTGTGCAACCAAGGCGTTAATAGTTTTTTATTTTTAAATAATTTTTCCTAAAAATGATCCATTTGTTTTTCACTTAAATATTGTTGGTAACAAGATCTTATTAAAGGTGGGAAAAAGTCCCAGGCATTATTTGTCCTGATTTCAGCCTTTACATCAACAAAAGCCAACATTTTAATTTAAGGGTGCGTAGACTTTTGATATCCACTGCATATCAAATGCTAAAAGTCTAAGGGGGGGGAAAAAACTAGACCTTACTGGAAAAAAATCTAATAATTTCAACAATGCACTTCTGGAAACCTTTTTCATTAAATCATAGTCAAAAAGGGTCAACAGATTTGTTTCAACTATAAATAACTTCAGATAACACAGTGAGAATACAAGCACCACCTCTTTAAAAGGAAAGTCTTTAAAACTAGCAGGCCCCCTCCAAAGTGATAATGTGCAACACACAGCATGGTTATCACTCTGCAATACCAGATGAAACTAGAGTCTTATCTCACACTGCTCAGACATTTTGCTACCAAAGCACTACCTTCACATGTCTTAAAAACCTGACCGCACAGGAGGCGTTCAGGGCAAAATGCAAAGAGAGCTCAGAATCATGCTCCAGTCTTATATTTTTCTGCTGACGAACCTTTTAATCACCACCACCACCAAGTCATTCAGCAATAAACCTCCAACAGATTTTACAATGCGTTCCGAAAAAAAAATCATCAGTCCTGCTGACATCATTGAAATGTTGAATGTTGCTTTAACCTTTGAGCTACAGAGTGTTAGGTCTTGAGTAATTTCTGCCCAGAAGAACAAAACACACCTATCTGGTTCACTTCTGACCTCAGTTTCAAAGGACAGCATGCTAAAGATTTTGCTCATTATAAGCCATCTTTTCCTGTCAGATAAAATAAGCTTTGCAGTCCCTCCATCTTCTTCAGTGTCACAAAAAACACGTATTAAACAGGGTCTGCCACACTGCGACACATGTCTCAGAAAAGACTGAATGATCTTTAATTCGGTCTTAATTAATAAACCCTCATAACAATTTGCTACATCTGGAAAACCTTTGTGCTTCACTCAGTGTCATGAAATCCATAATGGAAGCAGTACTCGTGGAGATATTAAAATAACCAACAGAATTTGTACAGAGTACACCCCAGAAATAGTACTTTTCTCCTCTTTTACAAGTTCAGGAAAGCAAAAACTGAAGGAACAAAACCATGTTTCACAGAAGTAGAATGGAATGGGATAAAGCATCAGAAGAAAACAGACAGCAACAACTTAAAATATATTCTGCGTATAACTCCAAGTAGAATTATTCCATAATCAAGGTCAGCAATGGCCCAAACAAAAATAACTCAATTAAGAAGTGAATAAGAATTTGCAAAAACTACAAATACAAAATGGGAACAACTGAACTTTAAGAGCCTACTGTACTTATGAGAAAGGCTGTATACACAGTAGGTCTATATACAGACCTTATTTTTATCTTATAGACATGAAATCCCTTAAGAAAGACCTCAGGTACAATTCAATGCATGATTTTTATGACTGAGGTAGAAAAAAGGATATGGAAGCTCTGTAATCAGTACAAACATTTATGGGCTCAAAGAATGGTCCTGACCAGACAGAAAAAAAGCGAACCTTACTTTTCCCGAACAGAGGAGACTACAAGGAGAGCCAGTATAAATAGATATCCTGAAAGACCCTGGGAAAGCCAATCCTCTGGATTACTTCAGAACCAACAGTGAAACAATCTACAGGACAGCAGATAGAAACGTGTATTTAGACGTCAGGACAGGAGGCACTTCTTTAGAAAGCGGGTTATGAGCGTTGTCCAGCCGTGCTGTTGAAGCAGATACTCTGGTTTCTTTCATGAAACAGCTGGATGAGATCCTTGGATCAATTAGCTACTTGAAAACCAAATGAGCTAAGGGTGCTGAATGCCTCCCTTACATTTGTAACCGTTTTTATGTTTTCTAAGCAAGCAAGAAGCCGCACAACACAACACCACACCAGGAAAACAGACGTCAAACTTGGATTCACTCTTATACTTATAAAAATGCTTTATAAATAACTTTATGTTTTGCAATAAATAAAATCTATATATCGGGTAGCCATTTGATTTTTGTCATCTGCAGCTTGAGTCTCAATTAAGAAATTGTTATACGCATTGAACATTAATAAAAAAATATTTTTGAAATTCTGCATGTAATATTAAAACAGTAATTAATCTTTTAAAGAAACGAAAAAAATCAAATTGAGCTTTAAACTGGACATACTGTATATAGACTATTACTGACCACTGTATGAACATAAAGCAAACTTTCCACACAGCAGCTTCAAACACAGCACACAAAAAAAATGAACTTCTGTTCACTCCATCACCACTTAATGCACTACTAACCAAAACTGGTGATTTCGAGTTAAGACTGAAAAATCCAGCTACAAATCATGTACTGTAGTTATAGGGACTGGAAACATCACAAGTATCAGTTTTTCACATTAGGTAACAAGTCATTTTTCCACTCAATCAATAATGGTCAGTTCTCTGCTCACAGCAGGAGAGCCTTGGTAGGAGCATCTCATTCTACCAAGAAATCAGCCTAGCAGTGCCGAAACCTGCAGATGAACCTCTTACAAGCACACAGTTCTGCAGTCACGATCAACAGCGCCTGGGACATTCCTAAAGTTTTTAAGTTGAATTAAATTAAACAGTATCTCCTGTTCACACCACATACAAAGCAACAAAAGAAAGGTGCGTAGAGGGTAGCTGGTAAGAGGTAAGTGAACTTAAGCTCAAGGTGTGCAGTAGATTGCTCATGGTTTCTGTGGGACCTGAACTACAGTAGCTTGTTGCAGAATGCAGCACAATGATGAGAAACTCTGCAACCTGTCACACAGCTTCAGTGTGTACTCAATCCTGATGGCAGATGACACATCTCGGATATCCAGAAGGAGGTAAATCAGTCACATTCCTGGTGTTGTTTGGACCGATTGTCAGATATTTAGCTGTGTGGCTGTACAGCATATCCTCCCATAGATAATCCAATCTGAAGTGCTCTAGGGTCTCCTCTCCTCATTTTTTATGAAGACATCATGCATATCACACGCCCATTTTTAAAAAAAAATACACTTGTGCTCTTTTGACATACTATACTTGCATACCCGTCATAGCAAAAACGGCTATACTGTATGCAAAACAAGTTTTGATGGCTGAAAGCTTTCATATTTATAGTGTAAAGCAAACCTCTAAAGTAAAAGTAAATATTTGTATGTATTATCATTCCGCAATTGTCTACCAGTTCTATTCATGCCATTTTAAAAGAAAGTACCACAACCCAGTCATCTATGGACCACTATGAACTCCAATGCATACAGAATAAACACTTACCAAAACTACAGGGAAATCAGGACACCATTCTAAAAATATTTAAAGACAGAGAAATGTGAATAAACTATTGGTTTCCTTTAAAATTTAACCTTCTCAAAGGAATGCATGACAGAACACGTTTCATGTACTTTCAATACCCCCTCCATTAGAGATCAAAGGTATTTTATCAGGCAACTTAAGCAGTATCATGGTCTATTTTTGTGTGTTTTGTCCTAGTCCTTTCCAAGAATGTATTTAAACTAGTGTCAGCATTACACTCTCCAGTCATGTTCATCTAGCAACACTTCAAGAGGGTTAGTCAGGTAATGAGAAGGGGGTCACAGCAATATAATGTCCTTTTTCCCGACTTGAATTATTTAAGGTTTGCCTCTGCAGATTTAGGGTCATCACTGTGACTCCACAAAATCATCACCACAGAGTACTCAGGACATATTACTCAGGCATCACGGTGAAGAATGGACTGATATTCTTTTAGAACTGTGCTCTGTGTTTTTAGGCCAGTCCAAAGCAACTTATAAACATTTACAGTTCAGCAGGCTAGCCATGAAAACCTTAGTCACAGAGGAGAAAAGTAAACCCTGTCATCTTACCTAATATGAGGAATTCACACAAAAATCGACCATCTTTAAATTTCTTTAGCCACTATAACAGAATGGGATGTTCCCAAGTTTCATGAGAAGTGTGTTATGACAGCTTTTCTGAGGATAAGGTCCATACAGTATACAGGAGATTGTTTTCACATACAGTATAATTTAGCAGGTTTTCAAATGTAAAATCCAAAGATACAGCATTAGATTGTTTAGGTTTGCATCGATTTAGATTAGATAAGCCTTTGTTAACATCAAACTCTTTCAGATTTTAAAACACCCACACATTTTACATATACATTAGGATTAATGTTGATGTCTAAACTCATGCTAGCAGCAGGAAGCAGAGAGAGATCAATCTGCTTTGTTCTCTCATGAAAATGTAAATTAGATATACAGTACATCACAGAAATGAATATCTACATGACTGAACTGAGAGAGCATGCATTTACAATTTATACCGTTTACAAATCAGCTGGTGACCGACCACAGTTTAACCAAATTCAGGATGCAGGAGATCTCTTTCTATACACATCTTACTGTATTTAACAGCCTGATGTAACAGCTAAGCAGTCAACTTTAATTTAGGCTTACGAGTTGTTTTTTTTGCAAACCATTATTTCCTTTAATTTAGCACTGGAAAGATATTCTAAAGGTTTCCATCATAGATTTGTTCAAGCAGACACTATTGATCCTTGATCTAATTTTTCTTTATGCTCGATGTCTGCGTCAGGTATTAAACGGTAGTATCCTTTCTAGACACTATCAAAGCTCTGTAATTCATGCACCAGTCTTGACAATGTCTTTCCTGTTTGGAGTGAGAAAATGAAAATATCTGAATAGTCAGACTTCTTTCTCTTTGAGTCAGTTTGATTTATTCCAGATTTTGTTTTGCATAACTACAATAGGTCTTTTTTGACTATCAGTTTTGATTTGCTCTCCATTATGTAAAACATTGACTCTTTTTAAAAGTGCCCCACAAACCAGCTTCCTATATGGAAGGTAATTACGGATATAAAGATAACTAGATTTGACATCCTTCCTAGTAGCCTCAGCGATTCAGCAACTGTGTACTTGTCTTTTTTCAATACTCCACCTGTATACCCTCCTTCCAGCTTCCCACTTCAAAGAAATTGACAGTTATCTCCATCCAAGTTTTTACATGGTTGTGAGGTATCTCTGGGTTTGAAATCTGTTTGTGGCCTTCTGACTGATAAGAGAAGGTATACTCTATCACAGGGAACAACAATTTTCTGGGAGCAATTTTGGATTAAATAGATACAGTTAAATATTCCATGCAAATGGATAATAAACTTCTGCTTAAGTCAATGACATACTGTACATAGTTTTCCCTTTACCATAGGACTTAAGTAACATTAAGCAAGATTAATTCCCCCATAACTTAAAATGTTAGATTAAAAGCAGTATAATAAAATACCACAAGTAACAAATAATAGTACAGTACCGCATACTCACTGAAAGGTATTCCTATCTCAACCATATCAGTGTGGGCTGGTATTTTATATGTTTTTGAAGATTAGGGCAATTTTGCATTAATATTAAATTTTAAAAGATGTTTGACTACTTTCCATAATTCTTGTCGGATTCAGAAGCATTGAGAATGGCATCTTTCTAACGCATTTAATGAGCTCTTTGGATACATACAGTGTAAAATCTGATCAGTGTGCGGCACACGTGCGTTTCACTTAAACACTATACTGCCTGAGCCTTCTTGCACCTGATGCAGGCTTGATGGGACAAAACAAGTACTGTACATGCAAATTCTGTGCAGAAATACATTTATTACACGAGTTTAGGTTTTATTTTGGGCTCCAACATTCATTCCTGCCCTGCCACAGCACTACAAACCGCCTCCATTACACTTACTTAAGGCTAATCAGCAGGAGAAAAGATCGCAGACAGCAATCATAAGTCATCCCAGCAGTGGAAGAGTTTATAGCTTACTGGAATGAGGAGTACACTATTGATGTTCATGGATCAATAACCATTCTTTTTTTTCTCCTTTGCTGAGCTCATGTTCCAGAGCTGCCTTTACAAAAACCAAGAATGTAACCCTTCCAAACTGTTCCAAATTATTTTCTCCAATAACAGTTCTGGGCTAGGACAACTGGAACCTGGAAAAGGAAAGGCTTTCCAACACATAGATACATTAAACCACACAGAAGAACTTCAAGCAACCTATAAACTGATACACACCTCAAATAAAGCACTCTCAACAAAATAAAATCACCTTAACAGCACTGAGCATTAGATATCACTAAACTCTTTCCAAAGTAGTGTATTAGAGAAGGTTTTATTACATTTCTGTATTACCTTAACCAGTAGAACCCAAGGGAAATTAGATAAAATTAGTATTTTTCTTAAACCTACTGTACAGTATATGCACCCTGTTAGCTGCATGTTCTAGGTCTCTTAATGAGATAGATATTAATTTTAAATGTTTTACTGCAATCAATTGCAACCTTTTCCTGGAATTCTGTGTTAGTGATAAAAAGTACTTCATTATACAGTATATATTATATATATATATGCCACTGAAAAAAATATATGCAAGTGGAAAATACTTTTTCATGTGTAGTACACCACGTTTAATGTAATATTACCATACATATTTTTTCCATAATACATAATGTAATGTGATAGAGCACATTAGCACAGATTCATTTTACTAGAAAATGAGTACTTGAAGAAATAAAAGCATAAGGCTAAGCCTCAATCAGACAACTCCTTTTTACCATGCAGAAAAATGACATTTTTTTTTCCAAAATCATTATTATGGATCTGATTAACTGCTTTTAAGTGGCTCAAAACTTTAAAGAAACTGCATTTGATAGGACTGATCTAATTTCCCTTTTTGCTTTAGTGTTTTAGCCAATAATGAGGCTAAGCCAGAGACAGATAATAAATGGCCTATTTCAACCAATGTTTACAATGTAAACAGTGTACAACGTAAATACCATTTCATTTTGACCCCTGTTTCAAGTTTTATTCCTCGTTGGATCACTAAGATAAATGATGAGGTTTGATGGATGTAAAAAGAGACCTTGATTAATCTTTAGTCAAAACATATTTAGTTGCAATTGTGAGATGAGTTGCTGGAAAATGTGTTCAGATGCAAATATTGCAAAATAATGCCACACTAATGCCCTGTTTAATTCAATAAACCGCGGCACAACAATGTCTATCTATCCACTGGCCTTTTATATTCCCATATGGCCGTGTACAGTAAAGCCTAGATGCTGAGTGGCTCTAAAATAGCAGCACGATAGTTTCATCACCTACTTTACAACCCATAGATCATTTTAGTTCAGGTAAGACCAAGAAGACACATTCTGTAATTCATCAACAGCTGTAGAATTCGCAAGATCAAAACCAGACAGAAGGCTTTTAAATCCAAACCCATCTGGAGGAGCATAATGTAGCTCTTCAGCCCTTTAAAATACTTTAAATACTGTCTCTAACCTGTGCATTAAGTCTGGAGCTTCGGCTTACAGGAAAATCAATATACTTTTAAAGTAACGGAAGACAATGGCACGAACAGCACACTTGAATAAAAGAAACGAAATACTTGATTCAACAGTACAAATGTCATTAATTCCCATTAATGTCATTAATTCCCACTCAACCATATTTTTAACGGTTTTATTTTGTGATCCTATTTTTGCTCTCAGAAATGCTCATTGAGACATTTTAAGAGCTTAAAAGAATCAGCCCTCACTCCTGCATCAGTAGAGGTTAATGGGACTATGGAGTTAATGCAAATGGGACTCTTCACTGGAGCAACTGCCAGGGTACTCATCCTTAAAAACCGCAACAGCACAGTACATTCCCAGACAGAAGCCATTAGGCAGGCTACCATTACTCTGCACAGAGGACCACCTTTAATGCCCAAGCAAAGGAGCAGGGCGTCTCATGGGAGATCACCGAGGGCAGCCTGACCAGAGCACAGCTCATTCTGAATCAGTGCTGGGCGATATTTAACCGCGACTGCAGAACAGATGGTGCCACGCCAGATGGGCTTGATCCTTTATGAAACAGCACCACGATCACAGCACAGCTCCCCAGCATGACTGCACTGACACACCACACAGGAATTACTGAGAAACAAGAAGTGTTCAGACGATTTCAGGTAAGGCATGTCTTCTGATTTACCGATTTCCCAATCCAGAAGGCGTCTCAGAAAAGGCACTTCTGTTACGGAACAAAATACTTTTACAACAAACTAAATTATCAAAACAGTCATTCTACATATTTAATAAATATGCAAATTGTATTCATCACCATTTGAGCCACAAGAAAAATGCAAAAAGAATGCTTCATGACATTGCACTTGTACCAAATGCATTTTGTTAAAAATATGTTCCTCTTGAGGCCTGAGACTATACAGTCCAAAGCAGTTCCAACAGATTGCACTTACTTTTGCAGGTGTTCTTAACAGTGCCTGTATCCAAGAAAACAAAACACACACACAACCACCTACAGAAACCTAAAAGATGAAGTACAGCAGAAATGTTTGAGGCTAAGCAACAATACTTTGGAAACCGGGTAACAAACCTATTCAAAGAAATTGGGAAGTGGAGCAAAACACACATGACCTCAATCTCTAATGTACAGATGGCCCTTGACAAATGTGCTTACTAGGCCGTGAATGAGGTTTTTATTTTTTTGCCACTGGTATATTTAACATTTCAATTAAAATATACAGTTACACTAGTCTGTCAAGGCCTAAGATAATACACTCCAAATAATGGCCTTAATTTTCAAGACAACTTATAAAATGACCAATTTCTCCAATTATTCGTTATCTATACACCAAATCTCGTCTAAGTATCGGAACAATCTGGAGAATTGTACGAACATCACAGAAAAATATCTTTCGATGACATCAGCGTCAGCCTCGGAAAAGCACAGCAGCACGAAACCAGAGAAGTAAGGAGTGACAAGGAACCTTCAGGATTGGTGTAAACAACAAAAGCAGTGTTTTCCCTTTTGTTTTTGGAAACCTGAAGTCCCCTAAAAACATATGGAGAGCACAAACGTATTGTACATGTACTTCCCCAACATAAACCGTCTTTATTAATTAACTTTATTCTTCAAAAACAGATATAATCACTTTAAGTAAAGTCCGCAATCGAATTCTAACATAAGTGTCGCAAGCTCTAGTTCAGTAACTTTGCCGCTAAAATCATTCAGATTTCTAATTACGTCTTGCAAAACACACCATGTCCACTCCAAACAGTTAAGTGGCATCTAAAAGCCCCAAACTACTTCTGGATCTGTGTGACAGCACTCCAACTTCTTTAGAAAAGCAATTAGCTTCCAGCCCCCCCCCCCCCAACATACAGGAAATAAAGCCTTAAGTTTTAGGAAACAGTGTACTCACCAAGTGATTCCCAAATGCCACGTGTAGGGGGATTTTCGGGTCGTTGAGAATAACGAAAGCCATTCCATCGTGGCATAAAAACAAGACGAAATGAGAAAACAAGACAAAGCAAACACTGCAGTTAAACCGGTGAAGCATAATGATCAAATGCTTGTTTTGTTTTTTTGCTCATTTAAGGAACACATGTAAACATCAAACAAGATCAACTGGCAATAGACAATGAACTCACAATAACTTGTTTGCACATAAAGGGCTTGTATTACTTTTTTCCTGCTTTTAGCGACTGTCTAATCCAGGGGTTTTCCCACCTTGTCTGCCAGTGGTAACCCTTTCCATGAAATCTCTCTCTAGAACAATCACAGCAGTAAACATGAAGCCCGACGTCAGTCCATGACTGCTCCAGATAATGATGCTATTAGTTTTAGAAAATGAAAAGAAAAAATGTAGAACTACTACTACTTACTGTAATTGAAGGTGAAAAGTTACCCCCGGATGTAAACCCTGCCCCAGTGCAACCAGTTCTTAAAGTGGGTTTTGTGTAAATCCAGATTTTCTCATTTCTTAAATAAGATTCAGACAATATGTGCATGAAGTGCTGCCTGACAGTACCAATGTCTGCAACTTGGAAGACCTTCACAAATATTATCAAACTGAGCTATTCTCACCCGCTCAGAACAATGTGCTGGTTTGTTAACAGCCAGTAATTCTGATTATAAGAAATGTAGTATTGTATTTCATAAACCCTTCATTAGGGCTTCAAACCCAGTGGCATTGACCACTGGGTTTGAATGTAAGTGATACCCCCATTGAAACCTGAAAATATCTCAGTTTCCATTACAATGCTATTAGGATCTTGCATCAATATGACTTGTACTGTAGATGGTTTACTCCATCCAAGCATCAGAAACACCATACACCACCACAGTTTAATAGATTTTTTTCCAGTCCTGTTTGTGTCACAAGTAACCAAAATTAATTTGGTCATCAAGGCAGAATGGGCTTCAGAAAGAATGAGAGGTGCATATTCTGAACCAATAATTGTTCAATCATTGACTGTGCGATGATCAATAACTATCAAATTGTAAAATTTGTTTTTTTGCCATCTGCCATTTCTGCATCTCCATAACGTGGTTTAAACATTTAATATTAATGTACTGCAAAGATATGCATCTCTCAGGAACCTTTGTTCTAAAACACGTCATGTTCATATGTAAATTTACGGACGTCGAACACCAAAAAGTACTCTAGCTTAGCTCTAATCATCAAATTGTTTTCTTTTTGTTTCATATTGTTTCAGGTGCCGTACAAACAGAAGTGATAGAAAACGACATTGAAAGAACCGTAATGAGAGGAAATTCATTTAGTAACAATATACTGACAGCAGTCGATGGGGAATAATAAAATCCAATCAGGAAATACAGTATTCTTTCACTTAGAAAGTGGCTTAATGCGCAATTAGCTGGGAAAACGTTTCGATGCTGATAAAACCTATAAAAACACACTTCACAAAAATCTGAAATCGTTCACAGCCGCACTGTAAGCACTTTAGCGTGATAAGGTTTGGACAATTAAAGAGTTTATCGTTTTCCTGTAGGAAAACTATTCACAAACACTGCAGCCGATACCTCCTATTCAACGCACAGGCACTTTTCAGAGTTAATTTTTCACAGAACTGCATACGTGTAAAGAGATTATTTGCTTTCATTCATTTTTTTTTACAAAATGATAACTTCCCACAAACAGTGCATATTAATTCCCCTGAGGCTTTCGGATATCGGTTGATTTCAGTTGATCAGACCTATCCTCTCATTCCAGGATTTTCTAAAAAGATAAGACGCATTCCGCCTTAAAAGCAGCCTGGAATCCACGTAATGAAATTGCCTGGTATTGACTGAACCAAGGGCTGGTATCATCTCTGTGAATTTACGTTCAAATGAAGTGCACTGAACTCAGGAACGTGCCTATATTGTTAATGCCAGCACCGCTGCAGTGGACTGGACACACTCAACTGCCACCACAGAGAGAAGGGAGGACAGCCTGACGTAAATTGTTCTGCCGCGGCTAATCTCTCTTTTGACAAAAACTAGAGATTCATTCAAGATTGAAAAGGCTATTCGTCCGGGATTTTTACTGTCCGATTCACTAGCTCCTCCCTCGAAACCAATTATTTTCGCCATACCTACGTGTATAAACCTTTCCTCACCGCGTTAAACCTCTTCCCCGACGTCGATACATTCATCACAGTACTAATAATATGCCGTTGCGGAAAGCTTGTTTTTGTATGACAACGCAGAAAGCAAGTACAACAGGATTAAAGAAAGCACTATCAGCCACGGGTCAAAATTCCTGTGCGGCTTCTGCGGATGAGCCGAAATCATCCAGGTTATTACAGGAAACAAGCACAGCTGCAAGTGACTTTCTTACTTTGTTTCTGATTTGAAACAAAAGCGTTTGATGCCTTAAATATGGAAAATTGAGTTCGTTAGTTTCGTTCCCAATGTCTTCGTTATCTGCGTTTATTTATTTATTTTTTAAATTTCAATAACACGACACAAACCGATGACATTTCTTTTTAAGCCCGGCGTTTTATTTTTAAAGAGTCTCCTGAAACTACAGTACGCCCCAGAAGTGATCATCACTCCCACGGGGCATAAATTTCAGTAAAAGTGCAAGAAGTCGTAAAATTAAAATGGTTAAAATTTGTGTTGGGTGGTTAACTACGGGGACCGACCGCAAAACAACGCCGGGACAGTATAGTTAAGTCTTGATCCCGCACCTACACATCAATCAGTTACAAAAAAAATCACGCAGCTGTCAATTTCTCTCTCCCTACTTCCCGACAAAAAGACATTGTTGCACACAATGAATAGTTTGTTTCCTACCTGATCTGGACTCTTCTTTGCGGTATCGGTGGGGAAAGCCCCCTGTAACAGTCCACCAGATAATGTCAGCAGCTAGGAAGCATCGCTTCAGCAACCGCCGTGTCCAGCAAGCAGCGACAGCCGACTGCCTTGCAGGGAAAGAAGTGAGAAGAACTTCACACCTGCAGCACAGTCCACCTTCATTCCGGGAAAACACGGCGCGCCGCAACCCAACCTGCCTGAGAGACGAGCTCTCCGCCTCTCGCCACACGCAATTGGTTACAACCCATCCCCAGCTCTGCTATGCACACCCAGCCGCCCCCCCCCCAAAGGCCCAGATCCGCTTCCATAACTGGGTAGGTCCCACCTTATAGGGCCCCGGGGCTGTCAGTAACAAGACCCTGTGCAGAATCTGGGCAGGAGAATTGCGCAAGGTTTGCTCGTGTTGAGAGCCCTGCTGTTTTCACGAGCTGAATTATTCGTGCATACGATCGGATTTCTTCCTCAACCTTGACCGGCAAAAACGCTTAGGTCAGCACGGTGACAGAAAACGCTCCATGCCATATTATACAGTATGTGTCTAATAGACTGATTAAAAGGTTACGCGCGGACTTTAATATAAGTGGTTGACGGGATTTTATCATTATTTTTTTAAAACAACTAGCCTGAAGTTTCAAGTTAATAGGGAAATTAAAGGTGTAATTTTCATTTGACGTTAAGCGATACACTTCTCACTTAACATTAAATCAGTACAATCAACACTTTGTTAGAATAACACTTTCCATAATGCATCACAGCAGTGTGCACGATTAATGGCTGAACATGAGTTTGCGATTTAGTCTTTATAAATCTTGAACTCATTTTCCCGCCGAAGTAGTTGTGTCCCCCCGGAAACTGAAACCTTGCTGCTACAACAGGGTTTATTTCTGTGCGCCACCCGATCGGGGCACACACAGCCCCCTGTGCTACACAGAGAGGGTTAAAACACACCACCGTGAAAGTGGCACAAATAGTGTTTAAGCAAAACCGCAAGTCGCCATCTGTTGCAGCCGTAGACATTATCCTGTTTAATTAAATACTGCATGAAAAGGGTAGAATTTAATATGTTGCCTTGGGGGTGATTCCAAACGGAACCCAGGGGCAGCTGTCAGTAATTATGTCTGCCAGGGTTGTATGGTGCTGTAGGTCCCTGCCATCACCTTGCAGTCAGTACAGATCAGGTTTTAAAGATGACCCTTTCTCCCGAACAGCCTCACTTTTCTCTCCACCCTAGTTTCTTGGAGGAGTTCTGTGAGTGGAAGGCGTTAGCCTGCAGCCAACAAAATGTAAGTTGTTTTAGAACATGAGTAAGGTTACAAACAAGAGGAGGCCCATCTCCAGTAGCAAATTGTAGTCGGTAGCGAATTGATCCAAGGGTCTCACCCAGCCATTTCTTGAACAAAGTCGGGGCCTGGGGCTTCCAAAAATTGCTGGGTAGCTGTAGCTTGTTCCCGACTCCCACAGTCCTTTGCATAAAGAACTATAATAAAGCATGTAATGCTTCACAGGTAATGGGGATCCCCTCCACCACCACCAGTGTGCAGCCCCACCTGGATGATGCGCCAGTCCACTCCCCACACACCAGCTCTCAGTTGGGAGGAGAACAGAGTGATGAAGCCAGTTCAGAGATGGAGATTATTAGGAGGCCATGATTGGAAAAGGCCAGGGGTAACTTTGGCCAGGATTGCACCCCTACTCTTTTCAAGAAACACCCTGGGATTTTTAATGACCACAGGGAGTCAAGACCTTGGTTTTACTTCTTATCAGAAGGACAGCACCTTTTTACAGTATAGTGTCCCCATCTCTATACTGGGGCTTTAGGACCCACACAGACCACAGGGTGAGCATCCCCTGCTGGCCTCACTAACACCTCTTCCAGCAGCAGCCTTAGTTTTTCCCAGGAGGTCTCCCCTCCAAGTACTGACCAGGCTCACACCTGCTGAGCTCCAATAGGCTGCCAGTGGTGAGTTGCAGGGTGATATGGCTGCTGGCTACCTGTGTGTACTGTCTTTTGAAAGGTACTATATAGAATAAATGATTGTGCTTGTCAGGGAGGATTCTGACTTAGAGGTGTTCAGTCATAATCCCACAGATGGTAGCTTCATGCCACTGGCCCCTCCCCTATTGCAAAACAAAATTCCAAATATGTACTTTTTATATGCAGATTTTAATTCATTGTGGTATTACTGCTTTGTGGATAAAACCACATACTGGATAAATCCAATAACAATGCAGCAATTATAATAATTCTGTCTGTTGCTATACTGACAATATGTGACAAAAAACTCAGTGATGCCCAGTTCTGGTCCTGGAGGAAACACTCTCTGCAGGCTTCTATTCCATCTGAGCTCCACATCTCCAGCGCTAACTGATGACTTCATTGATCCGCCCACTTGTTTAGATTTTTATCGAATTTGTTCTTTGCGTAGGGTAGAAAATACTCTGCTTCAACAGTACTGTTTCCGACAACTTCAGCACACAGAACTTTATCCATACTTTTCACCTCAACGTCTTTGCTGTTATGTCTGATGAACAAAACAGCTCAGTCGATGATGAACAGACACAGGTGGGAATGACACTGTATCAGACAGTCCTACAATGAGTGTTTATTCCTAAAGCAGAGGTTCAGTTGATCACATTTCAGGCACCACAGCTGAATGAGGGCAGTTGTGAAACTCATTTGTCCTTTTATGAGATGAAAGCAAAATGACAGATTTACCCCAAAGAGAAAAGTAAAATCAGCCAGCCTGTTATGAAGAATTTGATTGGAACAGAAACCAGAAGACTCTCCATTTTTCCAGGACCAAGGGTGGGAACTACTGTGATAATATATTAACCTTCAGTTGTAAAAGGGGACCCTTTTTCTGATATTAGACCTGGGTATAATTCAGGGAACTAATAAGACAGAAATGAGAAATGTGTCAGTGAAGGAAGACTGATCGAATCTAATTTAAGACTAATTATGCCCTCTGAATTAATTGGCTGAGCTCCCACTGGTGGTGAGAGATATTTTGTTTGAAGTTTCCTACTGCAGATTCAGTGCTGCTAAAATAGTATCATGAATATGATTTGAATGAGATAGCACAGTGGCACAGTGATTAGCATTGATGCCTCACAGCACTGGGGCCCTGGGTTCAATACCTGGGGTGCTGTCTGTGTGGAGTTTGCATGTTCCCCCCTGTTCGTGTGGGCTTCCTTTGGGTGCTCTGGTTTCCACCCACAGTCCAAAGGCATGCATGTAGGTTAATGGGGATCTGGGAAAATCATCCCTGGTGCTAGTGTGTGTGCCCTGTGATGGACTTGTGTCCAATCCAGAGTGTATCCCAGCTTGTGCCCATTGCTGTCTGGGACAGGCTACAACTTCCCCCAAGTATTAGATAAAGTGGTTAGAAAATAGATGAATGATTGGAATTAAAAACAATACAAACAGTGAAAAGTGTTCATTATGCAATATACTTTGCTATAGAAAGTACATTCTGTCAGAAGTCATTAGAAATAAGTTGCATTGAGATTAGTACTTTTAGGGGATCAAATGTTGCAGTCAAAGCATTTTCATATTTCAACACTATCTTTTTGTTCAAATGGCATTTTGTCATTTCCATTTTTAGTTTACTGAACTGTAACGTTCAAACATTATACATCATGTTAAACATAACCACTCTGTTAATGAGGATTATATTATAATAATTTATTAATTTAGATAATTTATGTAATTGTAGCATGTCACATTGGTAAAATTGAGAAAAACTGCCATATAATACAAACATCTTTTTAAGGTAATAAAAAAACGGATTTGTTTTTGTTGTTTTTGCATGCTTCCTTACTTTTTAAATATAATTGCTCTTACATCACTTCTTCATTCACTTCATTTCTGTGATCAAACAAACATCATTTATAACACTGCTCATTATTTTGTAAATAATAAGAAAAAATAGTGTGCAAAGGAATCTAACATGCTACGTAATGTACACTGAATGGAAAAATAAAGTAAAAATGGAAAATTCCATTTTCATTTTAAGATATTGTTTTAAGTCATGCAATCATTCATCTTTTCTTTTGTATCTGCCTTAGATCAATGGTAAAGTGATCTTTCATTAACAATTGAGCAAGGAATGCGTGAAACAGCATCTAGTTAGACTGCCAAGCTGTCAGATTTGATCAGCGTAAGTAACAACAGCTAAGTAAGATTGAAAGTCTCCAGAAAAAAACAATGCAGAAAACGATGGCTTCCTTGCAGTTAAGCAGGTCAAATATACAGTCTTCTGAATTCATTCAGACGGACTAGTCAATATATAATAACACCTCTGTGTGGACAATATGTGGCTCCTGCTCCTGAAATGAGGCTTCATTGATGAACACATTTGTTAGTGCTATAAAAATATGTTCATCAAGGAATTTCAGAGAATTTATTCTTTCACCAGAAGATTTAATAGTGCTCTATTCCTATTTCTATGCATGTACTGACACCACCATCCTATTTTGATATCGACAAGTGACATTAAGTTAAGCGGATTGAGGCATCCAAGAACAGCTTTGCATGTAGTTAGCTACAGTATACCTTCTGTCAGATGAAATGTCTACAACAGTGTTTCTTTCTTAAAATGCATTTAAAATTTAAGAAGACAAAATACAGATTTTTTTAAGATGCTTGACTATGAACTAAATTCAATAAAAAGAACAATTTGATTGTACCCTATTGATTGTACCCTAGTTTTCTCTAGACAGGGGTAGGCAATTCTGACTTTGATCCAACCAGAATTGTATTTACTTTATTGACCCTGTGCTGTGAAATATCATTTAAACATGATGAAATGAGGATGAAATGGGGAAAAACATAATGTTTTGCATAGAACAAATATAAGGGCTCAGGTTCCCTAATTCTGTTCAAGCAATGGATTTTTTTCTTTGTACAAGTAAGCTAGTCAGTGATCATGTATAATTTCTTTTCAACAGACAATAGCAACATCAGTAAACGTACATCTTTTTACATTTTTTAACACCCTTTTTAATCTTTAAAGGATTACTTCATTCCAGGAAAGAAGGTGAAATAATAATGTCTTGCAAAAAAGAAGAAAAGTAAAACCTTATGGAATGATGGTTTGCAAAATTCATGCAGCAGCATAATTCCCCAGCTTTATGGCTCAAATAAAACACATCATAGCTTGGGACAAAATGCATTTGTGCTACAGCACTATCAACTGAATTCTTGGTCAGAATAATCAAGGCTTGGAGCCTAGCCTACCAATATAAAAGCCAAAAAGAAAATCTCCATCTGTATATATCCAGAAATACAGATTCACACCATTTGTAGGCCATGTTAGATTTTCACTTAAAGGTTTGTGGATAGGTAGGCTGGAAAAAAATGCTGAATCTTTCACCAAAAATATTCCTTGTTCAGCAATGCATTTATACATTTTCAGTTGTCATCTACCAAACCGCTTTATACCGTACAGTGTCGCGGGAAGCCGGAGCCTACCTGGCGAGCAGCGAGCACAAGGCAGGGTACACCCTGGACAGGACGCCAGTCCATCGCAGGGCAAGTGCAAGCCGATCATGCATGGGGACAATCTGGAGGTCACGGTAAAGGCCAAGGAGGGAAATTTGGCCTGGACACTGGGATAACTCCCTACTCTTCTCAAGAAATGTCCAAGGATCTTTAATGACCTCTCAAAATAAGGACCTCGGTTTAATGTCTGATCTGAAAGACAGCACCCTCTACAGTATAATGTCCCCTCCACTATACTGGGGCATTAGGACCCACACAGACCGCTCGTCCCACTAACACCTCTTCAAACAGCAACCTTAGTTTTTCCCAGAAGGTCTCCCATCCAGGTACTGACCAGGCTCAAAGTTTAATTAGAAGTTAAAATGTCCCCTATCTTAGAAAAGTGGACTAAGTCTCACAAAAGCGAGATACATGCAGGGGAAGAAGACTTCTGAGGCAAAATGTAAAAGAAGATTGAAGAATATGAGAGGTTATAAATGACGCTCTTTAAAACTTAAATCAATTCAAATTGCTAAACATTTTAATACCATTATGGTTCCACTTCGTTTTTCTCCACCCTGTAACAGGTCTATGCGCCTGTAAGCTATAGCCATGAAACGGTATTTCGATTGAACGAATTGTTTTTTCAAAGTTACACTGAATCAATACAGTATGTTCATGAACGTGCTTGTTGTTGGTGATATTCTTGACTGGCACAGTCAAAGCCCTGACTGGAATCCCATAGAACATCGGTGGCAAGACTCGAAAACTGCTGTTTGTGAACTATCTACAACCACCTTGAGCTTAAGCAAGTTTGCAAAGCCAAACGGGCAGATATTGCACCATCGCAGTGCGGGAAGTGTCCAGACATTTCCAAAAAGACTCATGGCTATAACTGCTGCCACAGATGCTTCCAAAAAGGATTGACTCAAAGGGTGAACAACAATGCAATTAACATCTTGTGCAGTTTTCTGTGCAGTTTCACTGAAATTTAACTTCTTCCATCTACAGGATAAAAGTGTTCAGTTTAAGTACTTAAGTTTTGTTTAAACAGATTAATTTTAAATAACGTGTGTATATCATTTTTAATCCAACACAATGGGACCTCATTGGAAGGGGGTGAATACTTTTAAAACATTATAATTTTGTGAGTGTATCTTGCAGAATGCCTTGTAATACTCTGAAAATAGTGACGTTCGCACGTTTTGTCAAAATTAACAGACACTGAGACATTTGTGAAATACAAAATTTCATAAGCAATTACAGTAGAGAGAATCTCAATTTCATGACTAGCTCGATGAGACATAAAACTGTGGTCCTGACACTCTGTGGTCATTAAAAATCCCAGGGCGTTTCTCAAAAAGAGTAGGGGTGTAACCCCGGAGTCCTGGCCAAATTTCCCATTGGCCCTTACCAATCATGGCCTCCTAATAATCCCCCTCTATGAATCGGCTTCATTACTCTGTTCTCCTCCCCACTGATAGCTGATGTGTGGGGAGCGTTCTGGCGCACTATGGCTGCCATCCAGGTGGATGCTGCACATTGGTGGAGGGGAGTCCCCATTACCTTACCTGTAAAGCGCTTTGAGTGGAATGTCCAGAAAAGCACTATGTAAGTGTAAGCAATAATAATAATTATTATTATTAATAACAGATAATCGCATATGGATTTCCACTAGACACCTGAACATATGTTCACATTCTGCAATTTCCCTCATGGGATCAATAAAGTATCTATCTGTCATTTAAAAATAATTGCATACATATTGTTGATCTATTACATTATCTATGATACTTTGATCTATTTTATGGTCTTTCATAAGAACAGTTACAAACAAGGAGGTCATGTGGCCTGTCAAGTCCTTTTGGTTATTTGGTTAGCTAGTAGCTGATGGATAAAAGGATCTGATCCTGAAAGAAACCAGTGTTTTGGCATCATCAAATGGCTGGGTAGCTTGTTCCTGTTACAGTACCAACATCCGGAGGGCACCTATACAGCTGGTGCCTACCTCAACTACTCAGGGGAGGTGTAGGTCTACCAGACTTTGTAAACCAATCCCTGTCCTCTTACATCACCACTCCTCCCCTCCGCAGCCTACGTAAACCCTGCTCTCTGTTCCAACTTTGCTCAGTATTGGGTGTTTACCTTGTGAGCTTCATGTGTACTCTTCTGAGATACTCTCCCTGGACTCTTAATTTTTGGACTTTTGGCTTGTTTCAATTGACCTCGTTTTCTGGATTTCGTCTTGATATCCAATGCTCTGTCTCCCTTTTGGCCTTTTGACCTTTTGCTAGTCTACAGCCCTCGACTTTGCATTTCTCTGGCTATATTGTTTTCGGGTTCCTCGAGATCTCGTCACCCACATAGGGTCCATTCCTTTGCTACTTGCTGTTTACCAGCGTAACAGTTCCAAACTCCCACAATCCTCTGCAGTCTTTTCTCAGATTTAAATGCAGCTCCGCATAGTTTCCAATCGTTCATTTGGTTTACTTTGCAAATGACACAATGACATTTTGGTTTTTTTACTAACAAAAACTCTGATGATTTTGTTCCGTTTTGTATTGTTAGGTCCAAATATGTTTTAAAACATTCATAATTCAAACACAAATGTCATCTTCACTTACAGCAGATTGATATGGATAATTTGATATATATGAACAAGTAATAGGTTTATTCCATGCTGAAAAAAAGAAGAGAGAAAAAACACATTTCGGCCGTGGAGCCTTCTTCAGGTGTGAGAGAGACAAGGCAGTAGGCAAAGGTAATGTAGTGGGAGAACAAAGGCTGGGAGGGAGGAGGGGTTAGAGGCAGGAGCAGGGGACAGAAAGAGAGGCCAATCAAGAGGTGTGAAGTCAGGATAGGTGTAGAAAGGTGTGAAATGAAACTTCCAATGAATGGAGAAAATTTAGTAGAATAGTAGTCTGTCGTTAAGAGAAGACTATATCGGATATATATGATGTCTTCCTCTCTCACTTGTACGGACAACAACAACAACGTAATGATTTCTGTTCAGTTTTGTAAAAGATAAAAACTGAATAACAATGACAAATATATAGCAAATTGTCAACAGTTGCCTTGTAAGATATTTCTCAATATACAGTATGTATAGTATAAAAACATCCAAACAGTGGTGGATTAAGGTGATCAAAGGCCCCTAGAC